>NW_028261381.1:37669401-37819817 GCF_051295495.1 Thamnophis sirtalis
AAAAGAATGATGCACCTCTGTTGCCATTGCTGCTATTGCTGCTGTTATACAACTTGCTGTTCTTCTGTAGCTTTCCTGGCTAGGCAGGAGGAAAAAAAATTCATGGGATTTAATTGAAAACAATCTGACATTTCTTAAAAGATGATTGCATAATAAAAGATAGGATGTTCCAAGATAGTCCATTCATTCACCTTGTAATTAAAATAAACATAGGAAAGCCACATCTTTTTCTGTACATAAAAAATATCTCATCAAATTGAATGGCAATCTCAAAAATGCAGGTTTGTCAGTGCATTAAAAATGGCAAGCTGTTTTGGTTGGTTCCAAGAATAATTCCAGCATGGTTTTTGGTGATTAAGAGGTTTCAGGGGTGATATAACCAAGGATGTAATATAAAACTACCTATCCTTAAATGTCACTGATTGAAAAAAATAATAATTTATTTAGATCAGTCTTTAGATCAAAGAAATGATCAAATCTACCAAAGGGATTCCATCCATTTCAGAACAGTTCTAATGCAGTAGAACAGGGGTGAAATCAACTTACCTTCGCTACTGGTTCACAAATGTGAGTTTGCACAGTACCTTCTGCCCATGCGCAGAGCATCAAAAATGGGGTGGTTGGGCAGAGCCTCCTGCCGCCATCACTACCGGTACGCCTGAACTGAATAGAACTGGCTGAATTGCACCACTGCAGTAGAAGTATAAAGTTCTCCAGAAGATGCTTGGACTTTTCCGTGAATAACAGCCAGTCTTTCTTGTATCCTGGCTTTAACTCTTCTGCTTCTTGGTTTTCTTCTTGGTAAGGATGCTACCAAATAACACCTCTGTTTCCTTGCTTTAATTTAGATTTCACAATTAAGCAGGAAGTTTGCCTTGATTCAAATAAGCCTGTATTTGTATTTGTAAGTGCTGGGGCTTAGCAAATATTAAAAGGACAGGGGAGAAAGGAGAAATAAGCATTCAGGGATGGGAAACAGGAAAAATAATAAAGTGATGATTAAAGGGAATATTATCTTGAGGAATGTGCAAGAAGAAGGACCAGGGTGCAGCTGAGGCAACCAAAAAAATAAAAAAAAGAATGTCATGACAAAATATGTGAAAGTTTGTGGTTTTACCTTATTTCCTGTTAGCTAAGCAAGGTAAATAAATGAAATTAGACATTCCAAAATTATTTGCAGTCACAGAAAACATTTTAGAAGATAAACATTTGGTTTTCTTTCTTTCTTTCTTTCTTTCTTTCTTTCTTTCTTTCTTTTATCTATCTATCTATCTATCTATCTATCTATCTATCTATCTATCTATCTATCTATCTATCTATCTATCTATCTATCTTAGCAAATGTTATTAACCTTAAAGAGTAGAGAAAGTTTCAAATCCCTACTCATGTTCTGTCCTTTTTCATATCCCTGAGCTGATTATTTCTTTTTATTTATTTATTTCTTTGCCTAAACTACTGTGAGAACAAAAACACAAATAAACCCACAGATACTACTTTAAGCACCTTGAAGAAAGTTGGACATAAATAGAATAATACATGATATATCAAACTCATAAACTCCACAGATCTAAATAAATAAATAAATAAATAGTATGTTTGGTTTAAAAATAGTTTGCATGATTCCCAGGCCCATAAAGTAAATCTGAATTCTTTCAAAGAATTATGTTTATGTTTTCAAAGCTAGGGCTGAGCCAGTGAAGCGATGCTACAGCTGTATTGCCACTGACCACGTGTAAAGTGTAGTCTTTACACATCCATGCAACCTTCCCAAAGGCTCTACACAAAATAGAAGAGAGCAAATATTTGTAAGGATATGTTTCTTGGCGTGTTTTGTTTAAAAAATAAGGTTGGAGCCATGTGCGGGGGGGCAGTTGGGGGTAGAAGGGGTACTTGGGAGCAAGTGATGAAATGTGTGTTGCAATCTTGTGATAAAAACTCTTCTCCTTTTGTATATGTAAGTCTGTTGTTTTGATGAAATCTTGGCCTGCTGTGGATGCTTCTAATTCAACTAGCCCCTGTCCTTAGATGTACAATACATCTCTATATCCACATAGATACATTTTAAGTATTTAAGGAATCTTTCCATGTGCTCCTAGAAATCAACACAGCTATATTGTAATATGTGAAGTACAAACTAAGTTGTCTTTTCTTTTCTCTCCAGTGGAGGGGGGAGAGAGAGAGAGAGAGGGAGGGAGGGAGGGAGGGAGAGAGAGGGAGAGGGAGAGGGAGAGGGAGAGGGAGGGAGGGAGGAAGGGAGGGAGAGGGAGAGGGAGGGGGGGAGGGGGGGGAGGGGGAGGGGGAGGGGGAGAGGGAGAGGGAGAGGGAGAGAGAGAGAGAGAGAGAGAGAGAGAGAGAGAGAGAGAGAGAGAGAGAGAGAGAGAGAGAGAGATTTTTTAAAAAGAGAATCTCTTCCCCAAGTATTAGAGCTCCATTTTTGACACACAGCCCTCTACTTTCTCACTTGGAGTTTAGTGTAAAGTTTTTGCCAATGATTTTTTTTTTTTTAATTTGGTGGAAAAAAATTATGAAAGTGTCACTTTCCCTTTGTAGTTAATTCAGGAAAGATCCTCAATTTGAGCAGGGCACATTTTCATGCAAATACAGCACAGTGTCTAGCCCCCTAATAGCTTCTTACAAATGATGTGCCATTACAACGAGGTTTATTTAAACAAATTTAATACATCTTTAATCAAGCTGGAGAGCATTTTCAAAGGTCACGCTCCAAATCAGGATCACTGTTCAGAGCTTATCAAAGTATTAGCTTAAGGGGGAGGGAGAATTATTTCTTGGACAAGTAATTTTAGGCAAATCTTTATTTACATTTTTATTCAGTTATTAAATTTCATTCCATTCCCTCCCTCCCTCTTTTCCATTTATGACCCTATAAGAAAGCCTGTAAATGGAGCCATAAGAATATCACGGCAGAGATAGCTTCTAGAAGCTGTCTCTTTGAATCAATGAGGTCTATTAATGCCAAGATAGGACAATCTGGCTTTAAAACCGAATAAAACCATCAGCTGGATGGATTCTCTCTCAGGTGCCTTTGGAGAAAAGAAGCCCTGGTTTTTTTTAAGTGAATAATTGTTTATATTTTAAAAAAATGTAGATGAACTTATTTCATAAGTTCATTTATTTGTGTTCAAAAGTGTTCATTTATTTATTTCATTGCACTTTTCTGCTCTATCTAGAATGAAGAAAATGGCACAATGGAATAAAATTTCATTTTCCTGAATTAGATTTGTCTACTCTTCCCTAACTGAATGCTGAACTCCATCAAATCAAATCCAAGAAGTGGACCTTCCAATGCTTCTGATAGAACTTGGCTTGAATGCTTGAACATTGGCGAATCCATTGATTTAATAATGCTTGGAGCAAGCAAGCTAGCTAGCTAGATGCAATCTTGTATGCTTCGTTCCAACTACCTCTATTGCGTCTAAGCTTCCTAATATGGTACTCAATTGATTTTTGACCTTGTCCTAAGCAGTTTAGCTACCATAAGTATCTAAATAAGGGCCACTCACTGTTTTATTTTCTAAGAATGTTGTCTTAGTCCCCATATTTTTTTTAGAAAGTACTTTAATTTCTCATTTAAATAGTTATTTATTTTGTAACTAAACATTTAAACATGGTACTTTTTTGGGGTGCCTTTGAGTCAGTTTTTGAGTCCTAGTGAGTGCCTGGACAGGTCTCTGCAGTTTTCTTGGCAAGGCTTTTCAGAAGCAGTTTGCCCTGCTTCTTAGGGTTGAGAGAGAGTGACTGGCTCAAAGTCACCAGCTGGCTTTTTGCCTAAGGTGAGACTAGTATTCACAGTCTCGTGGTTTCTAACCTGATGCCTTAGCCACATTATAGATTATTTTGAGTACAATTCAATGGTGGGTTCCGGATCCCGTTCCAACTGGTACGGTTGGGATGGGCCCGGAGTTGTCCACATGGACACGCACAATGTGCGTGCAGCATGTGCATGTGTATTACGGTCCAGCAGTGCCTCCACGAGCCTCTGCAATGCTCCAGCTGCTCGGCAGAGCATTGCGCAGGTGGTGTACGCACCATGCGTGGAGGGGCCAAAGACTTTAAAGACAGGTAAGGAGCGTGGGCGGGTGAGTGGGGCCTCCGAATCTCCATACCGGAATAGAACCCGGTGCTCCAGGCAGGCTCCGGTAAGCCTGCACCCGGGCATACCGCCTGCAACCCACCACTGGTACAATTCTAAGAGATGATCCTTATAAACAACCCCACCATCCCATCTCATTACTAGAAAATAAATCACAGTGAGTCTTTTCTGTGCCCCTGAGTTTGGGGAATATGATTTTTAAAAAAACACAGTAGAAGAGAATATGTGAATTTAAATACATCAATATGTATCACCATATTTACCAATGTATCCCATATACCAGTGATGGTTAACCTTTCCAGCATCGAGTGCCGAAACTGGAGTGCATGTGCCAAGCATTGGAACCCGGAAGAGAGCAGCTGGCCAGTGCACATGTGTGAGGCGGCCAGCTGCTGTTCTAGATTCCATCATGCACATGCGTGCCAGCCAGCTGCTCTCTTCTAGGTTCCAGCACATGCATGCGTGCTGTTCAACAAGACCAGCTGTCTGGTGTGCATGCACACACTGGAATCTAAAAGAGCAGCTGGCAATGGCATGCATGCCCACAGAGCAGGCTCTACATGCCACCTTTGGCACATGTGCCATAGGTTTGCCATCATGGCCATATACATTTCTTGAGATTGAAATACTTCTAAAAGCTGGGAGGAAATCTTTAGCATGCTTTTACCCTAAAGTAAACAACTGTGCTAATTTTTAATAAAATGGAAACATTTTTTAAAATCCTACTGTAGCAACAGAAACATCTAGTATTAAGATTCTGCCACTGAATCTTCATAATAAAGCCAGAGGGGTTTCAACCTTACATCTTAGATTAAATGGATTGTTTCTGGTTTAATCCAGACATGGAATTCACACACCTATAGAACAGACACAAAATATTATTTGAATGCCTCCAAGTTTCCTAGAATTGGTGGAGTTGACCTTTGTTGGTTTTTTTTAAAGCATTTTGGGGATTAGGGATTTTGAGTTTTAAAGAGGGGGAAAATGGTATCTTAAGGCTTTTGGAGCAATTTAGATGGGGTGCATACTTTGTCTGTATAAAGGACACATTAATTTTTAGTCTTTTATTTTGAATGGTTGTAAGGGGAATGCAAGTGATGTAATGAGGTCATTGAGGAATAGCTGTTGAAGCTCCTTTTCCAGAAAGAAAGGAAAATATCAGGTTTTAGTATAGGAGCAGCAATGGATATCTCTCTCTCTCTCTCTCTCTCTCTCTCTCTCTCTCTCTCTCTCTCTCTCTCTCTCTCTCTCTCTCTCTCTCTCTCTCTCTCTCCTCCCTCCCTCCCTCCCTCCCTCCCTCCCTCTCTCCCTCCCTCCCTCCCTCCCTCCCTCCCTCCCTCCCTCTGCAAAAGAGAGAGAAATACAAATCTAGAGCATGATTCTTTGGCCTTGGACTTTGCTAAACATGATTAATAAAGTTCCAGGTTTGTAAGCTCATGGACAGAAATACTCTAGAGAGAATGTCCTGCTCATTAGATTTAGAGACTTCTGACATTTTAGTGCATTAAAAAGGGAGTCTTAAAAGTTAATGAAAATGTGTGATTTTGTTCTCCTATGCAGGTTCATGTTGCTATATTTAAGTTTCTTCTTGTACCCCCCCCCTTTTTACCATGGAGTTTTTCAGTAGAATTTATTTGAATGTATTAGCCACCCAACTCCAATTCATTGTGAGACAAAATTCTCTCAATAAATTCCTTCAAAGCACCTTAAAATAAATAGAATTTTAAGAAGTATATTAAGTGGAATCCTCCTTTATTTTCAACAGCCAAACAAGCAGACTTTTTTCTTCTTCAGAGACCATATGACAATATTCATAACATGCACTTAGATTAGACCCTCAATATTATTCCCACCTAATTTATATTGTGTTAAATTTAAATTTACCAACAAGCAGAAGCAGTATGCTCTTTCCCATATTTGTGTAGACTAGGTTGCCCTGATAGACATGTCTCACTGGAAAAACACTTTTTCACCCAATATATACATTTCCCACATTGTTTTCACTAGGGAAAAGAATATTCCATATGCTTAAATATGCCTGGCTCTATATCCCTTATGACTGAACTGTCCATTATCTATCATCTTCCATCACTATAGTAGTATCCAGGAGAGGAAACAATACCTATTTACTTCTTAAAGAAATATCTTCTTAGAAAAGATAGGATACCTCTTCCCACCCTACTCCTCTAATGCCCAACAGTGATGGATGCAGGAAAATCCAGCTCAGCCATTTCTAAAACATATACTGAGTGTGTTTCTCCAGGACAAAAGATCACAGAGAACTATAAGCCTAGAAGTGTCATCTCTGCAGCAAAGAACACAGCTGGTTGATTGATTGAAAGCTAGGACTTAAAGTCACATTTAGCACAAACCAGTGAATTCTGCCCCACCAATAGATATTTATTAATAAATTATGTGCCTGGAGTGGATTATTTTCACACCCCTTCTGTTAATACTGGAGTGATCTACAGAGCCCACCTTTATTAAGCTCTCAGAAGAAAAAAATACAGACATTACATTATGTTATGTCTTTCTGTATATGATTTCACATAATGGTTTTTTGTTGTTGTTTGCTCTTCCTCTGGGCTAGATTTGTTCTATTTTTACAAACTGTAAATATTACATGGTGTTATTATATCTATTGGCCACCTAGGGACAGTACATTTTGCACAAATCCTTTTCTGCAACACTACGAAGGTCCAAAACCTGGATACCTGTTTTTAGTCTTCTATAAACATCTTCTTTTTCTTTAGTTCTTCTTTGACCACATCTTGAGTCGAGGGAGTCATCTATAAACTTGATTGGTCAATTTTGATGAAGTTTCTGAATCCTGAAGAAAGATCTGTGGCTATTGTATAACTAAAGAGTCCCACATAGGATAAAACTGATCTTGGGGAAGGTGAAAATGCATTTAACAACAAAACTTTATCTTCCTCTCCTTCAAGCATTCCTTAGTTCCCTGTAAAATCAGAAAAGTAAGTTTGAAAGCCCTTGTTGAGCAAATGCTGAACTTGAAGAAGGGACTGAAGATCTGAATGTTTTTGAAAAGTTAAGCTTTTCATATTCTAGGATTGGCTTAGTTTCTTGGCCTAAATGTTATCAGGAAGGCCTTATAATAAGAGTGTATAACACATAACTGGCCAGGTCCCATGAACCTGCAATTCAGGAGGGATGTTTATTCTTTAACAACCAGCTTTAGAAATTAAAGATGTCCAGTACTGGTTGTGGCTAGGTGAAGGAGGACTATTTCATCATAAAAAAATTAAGTTTGACACATGCTTGATTTCAAACCATGTCTGCCTCTCTGGAAATCTAGGCCTAACAGTCTTCTGTGAACTGTATCTTGGTTATTAATAAGGAATTTCATGCATCTTGAAATTTGGACCAAACTAGAATGAAGGCTTTGCCTATTGATTCTACGGTGACTGTCTCTAATAATTTTAAAACCTGTCCATTAATGACTTTGGTAAAGCCTATGAGCCATGGCCAGAAATTATTTAATTTTAACACTATGTTGTTTATATTTGACCTCAATATTTATAAAAGAGATGTAAGGAGGCCTCTTAAAAATGATCAGATAAATAATAATTGAAATAAATCAGATACCCCTAAGATTCTAAAATGTTGAGGTCTCCTATTTTCATTTTTCTCAGCTATTAATTCTGCTAATTGGCGATGATGTTTATTGTTGAATCAGACGGCATACAATTAATTTCAGAAATATTTTGCACCAGTTGTAAATAGGGAATGCACATCTGAGAAATATATATGTCTATCCATTGGCATGCAGTTTACAGTGTTAAATGTGATATTACAGTTCTTTATTCTAAAGAGACAAAATAAACCGTTATATTGGAGATGAATGTACAAGTCAGAATAAGTTTTAGAGAAGATGCTTTGGTCCGCTAGGATTTTCACTATCTACCAAGCAAGGGAAAATTTTGTTCAGAAAGAGATCTCACATGTTGCAAACAAGTCTAAACAGCATTTTCTCAGAGAACAGCTATCATCAATACATTACAAAATTGATTCTCTCATTCCTACAAGCACATTGTGAACTGCAAAGTATCCTTGATTGGTGAGAATAATTCAAATGACAGTGACATTAGAAATATTCTGATGGAGGATAATACACTATTTATACCTATTTTCAAAATGTTTCCTATGTGACCAAATATAGAGGAGAGAGCAGACAGACAAAACACATTTGTTTTGTTTGTTCCTCTATTCTGTTACTGTTTAGAAGAGCTTTAGAGACCTGGCTGTTCATCTAGGCCTTTGGTGAGGAAGAGGTCTTTTGCTTCATCACACCTGCCACTTTTTATCTTGATCTTTTATTAACTTTATGGTAAGTTATTTGTTGGATTGTTGTGAGTGTCTCAGAATTGTAGCGAGTTGGAAACACCTTTGCTTCAGAATGTTTTCAGATAACTACGTTCAAATGTGGGTTGTTAATGTAGCCAATCTAAGGTGTACCAATAAACAGAGGACTACACAGTCATTTGCAAATGTTTCATTTGGTCTGAAAAAACTCTTTAAAAAACCTGATTGTTAAGAATACTGGAGGTAACACATTGGCCATGAACAAACTTTCATTATGAATATCTTTAATAGTGTGTTTCAAACTAAAACAACAACCTCGCTAACAATTGCTAAATTACCTTGGAATGACTGGCTGGATCAGGAACCATTCATGGTCAGGGAGATCTGAAGACTTGCTCTCAATTGTTACCATATGGGACATAGGATGGACGTTCTCACTGGGACTGAAAAATGGAACAAGCAGAGTTAATGAGGGGAAAAAACCAAACATTATTTGAATGAAATTATTCATTCAAGGGAATAACAGTGAAACAACATAACATTTTTTGTGAAGAAATATATGTGTGCGGGAAAGGAAATTATTGTACATTTTTGTTGATTTAAAGAAAGCATACAGCTCAGTGAATAGGCTTGAATGAAGGGATACTTTGCACAAACTTAGAATTGAAGGTTTATTGTTGATTACAGTAAGAGCGGTACATGACTATTTAAATTTGTTTTGTATGGTTTTAAGATAAAACTAATTAATCAAAAATAGTTTTGGAGCCTTATTGAAAACCTCAGTGGATATTTTTTTAAAAATCTTATGATCTTTTGTGCTGGAAATGCAATACTTTTGAAAATGCATTAGCACATGTAATTTGAAATTGCTTTTTGATTGTTCCATATTGGTTTAATTTTCCCAGTATCATAAAATGAGGTTCTAGTAAGGTAGTTAAGATTTAAAGTTGTCCACGTATTGCTGAAATATATTCTTAAAATATGAGAAGTATTTATTAAGAATTTGGTATTTAAATTGGATGGATTGCTGGACAAAGAAAAATGTTCTGTGCTCAACATTAGTGTGACAACACACACACACACACACACACACACACACACACACACACACACTGCTTTTCTACTGGTGTTTCATTAACATAATTTGAGGATGATTCCATGTGGTTAACACTTAATCCATTGTCTAAAAATGTGAACTTTCCTATTTCATAAGTCATTGCTACAGGTTATTTAGTTATTCTGCTCTTTCCTTTTCTGTAGTTGATATGTTTTGTTTTCTTTTGTTTTATTAAAACAATAAATTTTTAAAAAATTAAAAGTGATGGAAGCAAAGCATGTGTGAAAATAAATGGAATGCTAAGTGAATGGTTCATTCAAAGCAGGGAGTAGGACAAAGATGTGTTGTCCTCTTAGTTGATAATTTATGGATAAATGTATAAGCAATACTTACGGTGATGTTAAGGGTATACTGATTAGAGCCTGAGCACTTTTAAGGTATGTGCAGATGGGTTATTTGTTAAGAATTTAATGATTTGGTGTGAAAATTTGGTAGATTGTATGTTGCAGTAAGATGTAAAAAAAAAAAAAAAAAGATGTAGACCTGAACTCTTAATGTACTGAACAAACTGTACTGTACTGAAGAAATGGGTAATTGTAGTTCACTGGGGAAATGGAATGAACAATTCTAAGTTATACATAAATGGTTATTTTGTTTTTAAAAAAGATGAATTTATATATCTTGGTAGGATGTTCACTAAAGATAGGAAAAATGGAAAGAGAAATGTTCAGACATAGTAATGTTTGTATAAAGATAATGGATCATATGAGATCTCTTGCAAGGAATCAGTGTCAAAGTGAACAAAAAATTGTGTGTGTGTGCGTGTGCGTGCGTGTGTGTGTGTGAAAAACAAGAGCTGAGCATGTCAGATGAAACATAAAAGTTGAATGCAGTTGGAATACAACACAGTCCTTGACTTAAAATAGTTCATTTAGTGACTGTTCAAAGTTATAACCATTTTTGAAAAAAGAAACATAATCTTTTTTTCTTACTTACGATCATTGCATCTCCATGTTCACAAACACTTGGCACATGACTCACTTTTATGACAGTTGCACTTTTAAGACAGTCATCTTTGGATTACGTGATCACCTTTTGCGAGCTTCTGACAAGCAACATCAATGGGGAAGCCAGATTCTCTTAACAACTGTGTTACTAACTTAACAACTGCACTGATTCACTTAACAATTGTGGCAAGAAAGGTTGTAAAATGGGGCAAAACTTACTGAACAACTGTCTTGCTTAGCCACAGAAATGTGGGGCTTAATTAACTATAAGTATAATCTTTATTGTCATTCTACTTAAATACAACAAAATTGGTTATTGGAAATTGTGATCATAAGTCCAGGACTACCTTTATATAAGGCAGTGTATAAATTATTTTTATACAAAAAGGGATGTGGTGGCTAAGATGCTGACCTGACCTTGTCAATCAGAAAGGTCAGCAGTTTGAATCCCCAGTGCCCCGTAATGGAGTGAGCTCCCTTTACTTGTCCCAGCTTCTGCCAACCTAGCAGTTTGAAAGCATGTAAAAATGCAAGTAGAAAAATAGGAACCACCTTTGGTGGGAAGGTAACAGCGTTCCATGCTGTTACCTTATACGTTACACACACACACACACACACACACACACACACACACAAACAAACACACAATTATTCTGTTGTGTTTGCTAAGTTCCATAGAACTTAGAAGTTGTATCTGCATTGCAATCTTTTCATGCCAGGATAAATGTTTTTCACAGGCTGAAGCATAGGGAGAGTTCATTTGCTTAGTCCTTCTGTTGCTTTAACTGCCCTTCAAGCACTAGGAGTTCAAACTTACAAAACACCATCAAATCTTTAATTATTTAATTTGCTGTTAATACATTTTATTGGCAAATACGTCTGCATTGTTTTGCTTTCAGACTGACATACCTTTACTTTGATTGTTCCAGACACCAAAAGTTATAGCCATGGATAATTATTGGAAAGGGAGGAAGGACTTAAAGTTCTAGAAGAGATCCTCAGCTTACCTACAGATAAGATTCCACCTCTAAAAAGGCAAGGGATTGGCTCCCCCCCCCAAACAATGGAGTCTGTCTTGAAAACAATGGTAGCCAGGTGAGATCACAAACTGTTTACAACTGGCCAGATGACATTTCTTTAATTGGATGTCATATTTTCAGGATTTTGTATTATTTTTTTCAGTTTTGAAGGAGAACAAAATGCATGTCGGTTTGGCTGCCTTTCAGTACACGCTCAGGTTTAAGCGAAGGTGCAGCTTTAAAGTTGTTTTAACTTGGCTGTTTTCTTTGATAAATTACATGAATAACATTTGAGACAATGCATGGTTAAATATTTATGCCTAGCACCATAGAACCAGGAGGGAAGAAAGCACAAGCGTGCACACACAAAATCCCCCAACCCGTGGAAGAATAAATATATTTACCTAAATAAATTACTAAGACAAATACACTCCGGTGTGTTCTGTCCCAATAAACAGTAGGTATTCACTAAATTGTAGAATATAAATGACTCATTTCCTCTAAATGTACACTGAAAGATCTATACCATGCCACACATTTCCTATGTTTTGCATATATATTTCAATATTCATCATGAAAAGGCCCGCATATCTGTCAATATACATTACTTTGCATACATTACAAAAAATATTTATACACACATACATACACACACATACAGAGATTCTTCTGGCACATTTTAGTATGGGTAGCACGGTGATGGTGAGAGCTCTATTTCATGATTAACCCTTTCCCTTCTCGCACGCTCGCTCTCTTTTTATCAACGTGACATTTTCCCAAAATGAATTGCTTGCTTAGACACAGCTAACTAAATAAAAGCAGGCCAGAGCTGATAGTATGAAAAATGGATTTTCATTACTATCCCATTGATTCTTGTAAATAAGGGCCCGAGGCCTGCTCCAAAAGGCTGCAGAGTCATAATTTAATCTGAGGTGACACAGACCAAAATGTATGTGGACAAAAATCATCCTTGAATATTAAACAACAGCCTCAAGACAGAGAAAAGTGTTAGGGGCACATTTAAATGTATGCAGATCGGTGGGTAACATATTTAAAAACAGAAATTAAAAATTCTTGTCATAAATCACATTTGCTACCATGGATATGCCTTGTTATGCTGGCGTTTAAGGAAACCTGAAAGGTTAAGGCAGTTGGCGCATTAATTCACACACGGATAATTAATACTTTTCTTGTGGCTATTTATAAGAAATGGGAAATATAGTCGGATCAGCTCTGGCACTCTAGTAATTTGCAAGGAAAGAAATGAAAGCATGAGTCAATAGTTTTAACTGGACAAATGTCAAATGCTTAATGATGCAGAATCCTAATTTGGAGGTCCTTTGAAAGTTTTATGTGAAAAGAAAAAGATAAAATAGTTCATTATTTTATTACACATGTAATTTGTTTGGCTGCTTTATCCTCTCTCGTTTAATAGTGAGGACTTTTTTTTTTTCAAATCTTTTAAATTCTCAAAAGCTAGCATCACAAATTCGAATTTATCCACATTATCATAAGCTTGGGCATTGTTTCAAATAACTATGGGGGACTGATGTGGCAAAAGTGGAATTTTAGAATAAAATTCACATTTTCCAGTTCATTCTAATATTAATGGCATCAATAAAAGTGAACTGGGTTGTACTTCTTGTGAAATGTACTGCTGATGTACATTTTAATCATGTATCCATTGTGTATCAGTTTCCCACATAATCAGATGTGGTAATCAGTCAGTTCTGACATGTTCTGGAAAACCGGTAGCGGAAATTTTGAGTAGTTTGGAGAACTGGCAAATAGGCTGGCCCCACCCCTGCTACCTCCCTGCCTCCCAGCTGTTCTTCTTTTGCTGCCCTGAATAGGAGAACAGAGCTGGAAAGCAGGTTAGTGGGGTGGAGAGGGAATGGGGATTTTGCAGTATCCTCCTCCTACCACACCCACAAAGCCACGCCCATAGAATTGGTAGTAAAAAAAATTGAATCCTACCACTGCACATAATGCTTCTACTTGCTCGGATATGGACAAGATAAAATTGGTATGCAAATGGAGCAGAGGTTCTAGCTTGTACAAAATAGCATGAGGGCTTTCATGCACTTTGTAGCATAGTGACCAAAATGTATGAAAATGGCTAACACTGTCTGTTGTAGCCTCGTAAGTCCGAGGACTTACGAATGACAGCTCGGCAGCAGCCAGGCACGTCTTAGCCAATCAGACGCGCCTGCAAGTTGCCGGGCTGTCATACGCGAGGCTATTGGCTTGTCCATCTGACAGCTCAATATAAAAGGCTGTCAGACGGAGGAGAGGTGCCGGTCTACTTACAGCTACTGTTCTTGCCTGTAATAAACTGTCTTGAAGGTTACCTCAGAAGCCTCTTTGTCTTTTCTGCCGCCGATCTAACACTGTCCTTAAAATAAGAAGAGTGTCAGGGTTCCAAGTAATAGACCCATATGAAGCAAAACTCCAAGGCAGAGGGACTCCTCAATTAATAACTTTATTGTATATAATATTGGCACAGATCTGGTGAAAACCAACTCTGAAGGTTCCCACAGCTTTTACCTAATTAAAAGTAAAAGATTTCCCTCAACCCCAAACAATCAGTCACATGGTCTAATCATGATGTTGCCTGGTTGCCTGGTGACATCACTCCTCCTTCCTCAGGCCAAGTGTGAGAATAGCATTAGTTCCCAAGAGAAAGTATTTTAGTTTGGCTACAAAACCCTAGCTAGCTCTCATCCCCACCCCTATCCCTCAGCTCCAGTGTGGCAACACTGAAGCTCCAAGTTGGCTTCAGTCAGGTCAGCTTCAGGGTTGATAAAGAGAACGTTGGGTGTGGCATTTGGGTTCTTAAACCATTTGTACCTTCCTCAACCTTCTAAAAAGTAGCGATTGACCAAAGCTATAATGGCTGCAGGGAGGTCAATAGCTATGCAGTAATTTGATGACTACTCTTCTATACGGAGGATTGAGACCTGGAGGTAGAAGAAGACAGAATTTAAGGACATCTATCAGACAATTACTCTATCAGAAATCAAGCTAGTTGTCTTTGATGGAGAAAATGTACTGAACAATTGCAAGTTGTGCACAGATGACAAAAAATATAAGAACAGATATGATTTTGTGAACTAAGGAAGAATGATTGCTGAAGCTGGAAAATGGATAGAGAAATTTTAAGAGTGGGAAATGGGTAGCATGTGGTCTGTTATTTGTTGAAATAACAGAATATTTGTTGAAAGAAGTACAAATAATTCTATTTTAGCCACTGGAAGTAAGAGTTGGGTATATCAGATGAAACACAGTAGTTGAACATAATGGGAATTAATCACCAAAAAAGGAAAAGGATGATGGATACATATCTATGGATGTATGTTTAGTATGTGGAAACTGATCAGAGCTTTATTTTCAAGCAAAACAGGATGTAAAATGTGACACAAACCCATGATTCATAGCTCTGCTAGCATTCCTTACAAAATGTTTCTTTTCTCAAAAATTGAATACTATAGCTTCTGTATTTATGAATGCAAGTTTATTTATTAGCAGTCAAAGACTAATAAAGCACGATCACATAAAATAAACCAAGCAGTTATTACAATAAGAGCCAAACAATTAATAAAAAGAATACAAGCCATGTCGGGGCAAGAATAACTCAACTAATAAACCTCTCCCGTGTGAAACTCATAGTTCTCTTCCAGCAATTAAAATCACATAAGATTTAGCAACCTTCCTAGATGTTTCTGGAGGCTGATCCATTAGCAAGAATGGTGGTTTCCTCTTTTAGATGAGTGAAATGTTTGGTTAGCAAATGTATTTTTAATGCAGAATTCCAAGCTGGATACAGAGGGCAACCCCAGCAATACATGCAGTACTGTCTTCATTGCCTCAATTCAACAGGGTACGTAGACTTTTATCTATTATTTTATCAACCTAGAATTGTAGATGGAAGTCAGGAAAATACTGTTGTATGCAAAGCAGAGATATCATATTTCTATAAGCAATATAAAATACAGTGTAATATTATACTTAGATAATATAAAAGTTAAGGGATGTGGTGGTTAAGACACTGAGCTGAGTTTGTCAATCAGAAAGGTCTGCAGTTCGGTGGTTTGAATCCCTAGCACCACATAACGGAGTGAGCTCCCATTACTCGTCCCAGCTGCTGCCAACTTAGCAGTTCGAAAGCATGTAAAAATGCAAGTAGAAAAATAGGGACCACCTTTGGTGGGAAGGTAACAGTGTTCCATGCTCCTTTGGCGTTTAGTCATGCCGGCCACATGACCATGGAGACATCTTCGGACAATGCTGGCTCTTTGGCTTTAAAATGGAGATGAGCACAGCCCCCTAGAATTGGGAACGACTAGCACATATGTGCGAGAGGAACCTTTACCTTTAACTAATATAAAAGTGTTACCATAGAAAGTACCATTACAGTGCTGAGCCTCTTTACTTTTAATTTTCTGTGGTTTAGGTCACATGTAAATTGGTCCCTGAACTACAGAACTGGTCTGAATGTAAAATATAAAAAAAATATAAAATATTCAGCATAAATGAGAACTAGGCAAGATAAAATAGGATAAATCCACAATCAGAGACCCACTGAAAGAGCAAGGATGAGGCATAATAAAAAAAATTGAAACATGACTAAAAGAGGAAATTGAGGATAAGATGGGATGGTAGTAGGACAGAAGGACAACTGTTTAGGTACATGGCACATGGAAGAAGCTGGTTGCCATCAGCCTCATAAAGCTATGAAACCCTTTATATTGCCCTGGTTCCAGAAAATAAGACATTTCTACTCATTTCCAATAATGTGTGGAAACAATATGCTAAGCTATTTAGTTGATTAGAATATAGCAAGTCCACACAACAAAAAGGTTAAGGCTTTGTTGTTCCTTTAATGTGAAGCAATCCATGAATCTTCATAGCAGAGCTAAAGGCTACCAGGTCTGAGTTGAAAAAGTCCAAGTGACCACCAGATGGCAGCAAACATATACCCAAAATGCCACATTTTGTTGCCATCTAATGGTCAGGTAAAGTTTAACAACCTAGTTCTGATAGTATGCATTAACCATTGTTTAAAAGGAGGATTAGTCTTTGAATGTGCAATATCGAACATGTATACTGAATTCTTTTTTCTATAGAAAAATATGAATAACTACTTTCTATTTTCTAAGTCAGGTCCACTATTGCTTTGAAAAGTTAGAAGTAGGAAAAATAATTCAGTGAACTAAAACCATCTCCCTTGAGTTATTTGGACTTTAAACAAATGTATATCAGTTAAATGCTACCCAACTTGTTTGATTATTTATTTATTTTGAGAACTTATTTTACAACAATCCAGTTTATATGATTAGATGTTTGACTAGTGCCCAAAGTTAGGAAATAGTCACATTATTAGTTGGAGATTTGTTCCATATAGAATACACTACTCCATATATAGGAATTACTGGTTCAGTATAAAAAAAAATATGCCCCCAACTATAACACATACTTTACAGTCTTGGAATTGTGCTGTTAACTATATACATTGCTAACAGTTTTGCTGCTAACAGTATATGCAGTGAAAGGAAAATGTTTCCGCATGCCATCTTTTAATTTGAATAAGTGTTGCAGCTAAACATAGCAATGTCAAGCCAGAAGTACATTTCAGCTTTTTCCTCTGTGTGTTTGTGACTTTAGTACCACACAATTTTACCCTTTAGTTGCTAAGGTCCATTTATGCACATTAGATGAATAAAATAGCTTTTATTATAACCTGATTAACTTACAACTGCATCAACCTAAAAATGGTACACAGTTCTGAAGCAGAAATGGATGAGATACAAAGATCCCTTTTCGTATCCTGAAGATAGCAATAGCACTTGGACTGATATACTGCTTCACAGTGCTTTTCTCTAAGTGGTTTACAGAGTCAGCCTATTGCCCCCAACAATCTGGGTCCTCAATTTACCTACCTTGGAAGGATGGAAGGCTGAGTCAACCTTGAGCTGGTCAGGATCGAACTCCTGGAGTGAACAGTGACTTTCTTGCAATGCTGCATTCTAACCATTGCACCATCATGGGTCTTGAGATGAGATGATACCTCACCAAGAATTAGATGTCACTCCTTCTGTCTATCCAAATGATGCCTCAAAATTGTACAGTTTAGTGACGGAAGCAAAGCAATAGGAAATTAATAATAAATTAGTTGCATGCCATTTAGTCAAGTTAAACTCTTTGTAGTTGCATTGATAAATGTTCATTATTTCAACCTGTTGTCTAGCAATAAATAGAATTCTTCATGGATCTTCCAAGAATTACCTCATTCCTATTCATGCATTGTCTTTTCCTTCTTTCCCTTCCCTTGCATTGTGTCTTTCTGATGCATATATGTTCTGACCCCCCCCCCCCTCGTCCCACACCAAAGCACTCCAAGCCAAAAATACTTTACTGAATTTATTCACAGACAGACAGGTCCTTGGCAGCAAACTGGCACAGATAAGCCAGGGCAGCAATCCAGCACAGATAAGCCCTGGCAGCAATCCAGCCTGCCAAGCTCACAATACTATTCATCTAACATTAGTTAATGCGTTGACTTCTGCGTGTACACAAGCATTCCTTTTATAGTCTGGAGAGGAGCCTAATTACCACCAGCTGAGTGCAATTACTTCCTGTAACTGCGTAATTGTTCCTTATGCCTATTAGCTCTCTGGTGCCGGGCATCCAGGAACAACTCACTGCTGACATCCGGATCACACTCCCTTGTTTCCTCCCCACTGGTCCAAGGCCCAGGCGCCTCCTGGTGACCAACCAGCCTCTTTGCACGCTACTCGAAGCCGGAACCCTGTCCAGGGTCCTCCACATCCTCCAAAGCCGACTCAAAGGGCCCCTCACTGTCGGAGTCTGGTGGCAGTTCCAACGGCTCCTGCTGGGCCACAACACATATATATGATGCATTTATAAATACACATACACACCTCAATTCTATGTGCTTAGTTTCACAGTTCATTTTAGAATGAAATAACCTTTAGTACTGTTTCTGCCCATCTGCCCCTCAAATGTTCTGTGTATTCCTTGAGTTAGATATCTGAGTGTAAAAGAAATTCAAAAGTTGTTAAAGATCTTTAAAAAACAGGAAAATGATGATCAAGATACCTTAGATTAGATGTAGAATATTTTTATCCCACCTTTATTATTTTTTATAAATAATTCAAGGTCATGAACATATTGCTTCCTTCTCCTATTTTCCCCACAAGAACCACTCTGTGTGGTAAATTTAACTGGCCCAAAGTCACTCAGCTGGCTTTCAGGCAGGACTAGAATTCACACTTTCTCATTTTCTACTCTGGCATTTCAACAATTAGATCAAACTGGCATGATTAAGCATGAAAGTGACCTGGGTAACTTTAGGCTTGTCATTTTCTTTCTCTTAGCCCAATCTACCTCACGGGGTTGTTGTGGGAAAAATAGGAAGAGGAAAGAGTAATATGTACATTTGCCCAATTGAGTTACTTATAAAGTAATAAAGGTGGTATGAAAAGCAAATTAACATTTTCTCTAAAAAGGATGTCTGTCTGTCTGTCTCTGTCTCTGTCTCTATCTCATTTCAATAATAATATTTGTATTATTTATTAGCAGCAAATAAATAACATTTCATAGTCCCATTCCAGTGAATCATAACTATCTCCCAATAGAAAATATGAGCTTGAAATTAACAGTTTTTGCTTTAATTATTTTAATACGTGGTTATTGTAATCACATATTAAAATCACAGGTATAAATAGCCACATGGATATCTAAAACATGTGAATAATTTAATGTTAGCCCTCCCCTGGGGTCTGATCATCAGTGGCAGCCCACTATCAAATGAAATGAAATGGTAAAGGGTCTCCTGATTGAGCAGGGGGTTGGACTAGAAGACCTCCAAAGTCCCTTGCAGCTCTATTCTGATTAAGGACCTGTCACCAAATCCCTCAGATTTCTCCACTGAACTGCCAGAAAAGGTCTGCGGGCTTTTTGTTCTACATGTCCTTTTGAGAAGATGCATTGCTAACTTTGAAATGCAGGCTTTGGTAGAATTCAAAAAAGGATTTAGATCATGGAAAGTCCCTCTACCAACAGAAGCACAATAAAATATTTTTAATGTTCAACCGCCTTACACAAGATATTATTGTGTGGAATCATAGTGACATTAAACCCAGTTCAAAGCTATAGGGACTCCTGAAAAAAAAGTATTTTCTTTTCATGTAAACATACCACTGTGATTGCTTCTTGCTATGCCCTCCATCATGATATTAAGCATCATCTCTTAAACCCTTTGTCAGCGCTGCCAATTCCTTATTCGTTCAGATGGGCTGCCTTCTCAAATAGAAAACTACAGTTGTAAATAGATATTTCTCTTCCGAGGAAATTTCTCAGAATGAGCACATTCTTTCTACACAACCTCTGATTCCTTGACTAGGATTGCTTTTCTGTTGTATCACAGTAGAAGGGCTAAACTTCATGCAGCATTGAAACATTCAGAAATTCTTCAGATTATATTTCTTGTTGAAAAATGGCACAAAATACCTAGTAATCTATGCCTTTTGGAACTTACCTTCTAAATGAGGTTAATGAGTCAATGAATAATTAAAAACAATAATCCGTAGAAAAAAATATAACAAACAACATTGTAGTTATTCTTAACACAGATCACTTTTTAGTCTTCATAGGAGAACTGTGAAGGGATGCGGTGGTTCAGCGACTAAAGCGCTGAGCTTGTCAATCAGAATGGTCGGCAGTTTGGTGGTTCGAATCCTTAGTGCCACATAATGGAGTGAGCTCCCATAATTTGTTCCAGCTTCTGCCAACCTAGCAGTTTGAAAGCATGTAAAAAATGCAAGTAGAAAAATAGGAACCACCTTTGGTGGGAAAGTAACAGCACTCTGTGCGCTTTCGGCATTTAGTCATGCCACCACATGATCATGGAGACGTCTTTGGACAGTGCTGGCTCTTCGGCTTTGAAACAGAGATGAGCACCACCTCGTAGAGTCAGGAACCACTAGCACATATGTGCTAGGGGTACCTTTACCTTAGAGGAACTGTGTTAACCTTTAGAACTAACACATTTCTTTAAAAAGCAGAACTTCCATAATATTGGTTAGTTAGAAAGATGCTACAAGATTCCTGGGTTGTTTTTTTTAACACTGCTTTTAAAAAAGGGTCATTCATTTAGTTTCTTTTTGAAGTGATAATGGCACTGGAAAAAGTGACTTGTGACCATTTTTCACACCACAGAATCCACATGATTACATCATCAAAATTCAAAAGCTTGGCAACTAGAATGCATTTATGACGATTGCAGTGTCCCGGGGTTATAAGATCACTTTTTACAACCTTCTGTCAAACAAAGTCAATGGGAAAGCCAGGTTTACTTAACAACTAACAACTATGACAAGAAAGGTAAAAAAAAATGGGACAAAACTCCCTTAACAACCGTCTCATGACAGGGTTCCAACCGATGCCCTAATTAAATCATGAGCCTTGAATCAAGCTTCAAAAGAAATCCAGTTATTTATTAGGAGCTTCATGTTGGCATGTTCCAAGTGAGGTCAACTCTGACCTCATTTAGTTTACATCAATTAGTTTACATCTGACCCTGTTTTTCCCTTCCCCCCCAAAAAATGTGTCATCAGTCACATTCTCCAATGAAACAATTTTGCGGGTTGTAGAGATCACTCCCCTCCAGCCACCCGGAGATGGTTTTGACAGAGAAATGGCTGGAATATGCTTTTGTTTTCACTGAAGTGCTCCCTTGCTGCACAGCTGCAAAATTTATTTTTCCATCCCTCTTGCCTATGGCAACTTAAGAGCAGGCCAGTGATGCAGCAAAAAGTGTGGGCTCAATTGTGATCGTAGGTTGAAGACTGTCTATATGTTCAAATAGCTGCTCAGTCTATTTTCTTAATCAACTGATCCAGGGGCAGTTGGAATCACATGGGAATCAGGAATAGGATGCAGCTGTAAGAGTTTAGCTCTTCAGCATCCCTTCAGCTCTGGGGCTCAATACTCACCAGGAATTGCAAGCAAAGTTTAAGATTCATAGGTGGATTGTCATTGTAGATTGTGCCTATGCTATGCATGCCTCTTTTATCATAATGCTGACATTAAAATACCCACTTACCTAACATGTGTCTCCATAGAATTATATTTTTTTAGCTGAAATTACAATTCTACCCCTCTTTTTTATCTATGATTTTTTCTTTGGTTGCTGTACTGGGAAATACAAGCTGGATGGGTAAAATATAGCACACAGTAAGAAAAAAGAAAGCCCATGTGCCAAATTTTTCTTCCAACTTTCAATTCTCTGGAGCTGAAAAATCCATTAAGAAATTTGATGATTTACCTTCCTTTTACCTAACTTTTCTGGCTTAATTATTGTAATGGCTTTCTTTCTGGTTTAAAAATGCTTTGAATGTGAAAGTGATTCATGAAGAGGCGCCCCACCCTTTCTGGCATATCATTGGAAAGCTTCCAATGTTTGTTCCTTTTTAACGGTATGTCTGGGGTAATATCTTGGAAGTTAATACCTTTTCCGTAAGCAGGAGCTCTTTCCTGGAGAGCCCTCCTGTGAATAGTCTCGGTTTTATTGTGCTGATATTTTCTTGTGATTCAGTTTAATGGCTGTGCTACCTGATCAATTGTCAGGAATTCATTCAGGGTTCCTAGGCAGGCCCAGCTATCTGCATGGGTTATTTAATAGCTTTCAAATGTATTTTAATTCCAAGGGAGTCCAAAACATCATTGATTTCATTCTCCCTCACAGAGGAACAGTATACCTGGTCACTCACTTAAGTCCTGTTCTGCAAAGGTTATTTGCTAATATGTTTGCCAGTAGTCAGTATGGCACAGGTAATGAATTTTCACCACTATGTTTATGTCCTGCATTGGGTCTAGTGATTCCTCCTTGCAAAAACTTATAATAAAATAGAGCCCCAGCAATGTTATCCAGTATCAGAAATATACTTTTATAGTCCTTTTTAAACATCTAGGAACTCAGTAACAAGTTTCAATTGTAGCTAGATAGATGATAGATAGATGATAGATGATAGATTATAGATGATGATAGATGATAGATAGATGATAGACAAGTATAGTCTTTATCTATCATCTACATTTATCTATCATTTATCTACTCTATGTCTCTCTATGTCTACCTACCTACCTTATATATATATCATCCATCCATCCATCTCCATCTCCATCTCCATCTCTAGTATATCTATCACTATATCTATCTATATCTATCACTATATGTATATCTATCACTATATCCCTATCTCTATCTCTGTCTCTGTCTCTATCTCTATCTCTCTGTCTGTATCTACAGTATATCATCTATATCTACTTACCTACCTACCTACATCTTCTATTATCTATCCCCACTCTCTCCCTCCCTCCCTCTCCCTCTCTCTCTCATCCTGGAGATTTGATATAGAACTTTATAACCTTAGTATTCAGGTTGGCATGCTTTTTTGACAAGAAATTTCATTTGAAAGGAATTTCTCTCTAAGTACTCAAAGGTGGGTTTCCTTAATAGGAATGCCTACACTACAAATTTCACCTCCTGCTCGATTACAGCTTTTGCCAGCTTCCTAAGCTTTCGGTACCTGCTGAAAATGTATCTGCTCCCTCACATTTTAGGCAGAATCCAATTGTTTCTTGCTGTTTTGGCTTTGATATTACAATTTTAGAACTTTAAGAGGTGGAAACATGATGGTATTTCATCTTATTTTCAAGCACCATGCTGGGTCCAGGACAATGAGAATGACAATTGGCTAACAAATTTATGAAATAGAGTAAAGTAAATAAACTACATGGGAGTAAGATTGCATGGGTAGATTTCCTTCCATTTAAGTGTTTCACAAAAAGACTAAACATGTATATTTAGTCATCCTGAATATAATTCTACACTTACCAGGATCTCAAGACACAATCAGGGTGTGAATATAAATTTAAAAAGAACTCGTGATATAAAAGTGCTCATTATTTGCTCATAAAAAGTGGCATACAGGATGTTCTCATTGTTGCCTGGTCTGCTATGAACACAAATAGCACAGTTCTCAGTATGCAGCAATGTTATCATACCAGGGGTGGGAAGTCCTTTTTGACAGCTGCTTGCTAAATTAGTGGAATAGCTGCCTTGCTAGTATCTAAGCAAGGGGAGCATACATTATTATGTGTAATAAATAAACACACCCTTTTTGTCCAGGAGCACATTGGTTACAAGCTATGGACATCAGATATCTAAAAGGTTGTGATGACCAAGCATAGCAGTATGTAGGTATTCTAAACCAGTATGTTTGTTAAGGCATTTAATGTGGCTGTGAAATCCCAAAGTCAACTCTGGAGTTTACTAGTTGATTTGGTCCAACATATGTCACATGCAGTGGTGGGTTGCCAATTTTTTTTACTACCGGTTCGGGTGAGCATGTGCAGAAGCATCTGAGTGGGTAGGCAGAGCCTCCCACTGCCGCTACTACCAGTTCGCCAGATCTGAGCCAAACTGGGAGCAACCTATCTCTGTTCACATGAAACTTGAAGTGAGGGAGATTATTGTAGGTATTTGGGTAGGGAAAAAACCCATAATGCTGGGCAATAAGGTATGTGATCAAGGTCTTGATGGATCACAAATGAAATTGATCAACAGTGTTAGGCAGTTATGGAAAAAAAGGAAATGCATTTCTAGGCTGCTTCAACATAAATTGACAATCAAGTTCAAAACAAGTCATTGTTCCTCTCTATTCTCTATTGGTCAGACCACACTGCTATGCACCTCCACACAAGCCGCCATATATCCTTCTCACAGTATTTGTATACACTTTGTACATACAGGGGGTCATGAGCATGTGGCAGAAAATCTGCTTTTTTTCTCTTGACATGAAATACCAAATTTCACTGTGTGCAGGAAATCCTACATTTGGAAGGGATGAACGCTGAATTCAAACTATAGGCATCCTGACTTGGGCTGAAGGTGCATTTGGTCAGATTAGCAGGCAGAAAACTGCTGTAGCATTGTTCATTTATTTTAGAATGACTCATCCACTTTTAAAAGTGTAGCCTAACACTTCCTTTTCTCAAGCTAATTGCTTGACTTTGATATAACTTGCACTAAGAGACAAACTAGATTCAAATATTGAATGTCTGAATGTGGTTAACATGTATACTTTTTAAATGGAATTAGAAACCACAGGGAACTCTTAAGAATTGCAGTTCTAGGACCAAGAGATGAAGAGGAAAAGTTTTAACTTTCTCCTCTTCCCGCAAGGGGGTGGAGGGAGGGATTTTTAGAGGTGCTATTTGCATTTCACAGGAAATTCCATTCCTAAGGAAGCTTTGCTCTGCTCTAATTTTGTTTCTGAGAAAAGTGCATTTCAGAGAGAAAAAAATATTCAAGCAAGAACATCTCTTCAATGGTTGCCTTCTTAGGTAGACTCCAAAGCAGTGAATCAAATTGCAAAGCCTTTCTTCATTTAATCAACATTATTAAAACAATAACTATCTTACAATAATGTTTTCGGCCAAGCCATGCTCATTTGCTCCCATAGGTCATTGATTTCTCTAGCAACCCTTGTCTACCATTGAGTTGAACAACAATAATTTCTTTCCGAATTCTGGTGTTTTTTTTTCTGCATGCTAAATTTTATGGCTGCTAGAAAATTTTAAAGCTTACATTTAAAACTTGAAAGATAAAGAAAAGCAACTCTTTTAAGAAGGAATGCAGAAGAAAGATATTATTTCTTCTTCCTTAAGAAAGACTGTCAACAAGAGGATGGGGTCGGAAACTTTAAAAAAAAAAACACCATCCACAACCTTGAATTCAACTCCTCACTCCTTTGCTTATGTGCCCAATGTAAAACAAACAAATAATAAGTGGGTGGGTGGGTGGGTGGGTGGGTGGGTGGATAGGTAGGTAGGTAGGTAGGTAGGTAGGTAGGTAGGTAGGTAGGTAGATAGATAGATAGATAGATAGATAGATAGATAGATAGATAGATAGATAGATAGATAGATTGATAGATAGATAGATAGATAGATAGATAGATAGATAGATAGATAGATAGATAGATAGATAGATAGATAGATAGATAGATAGATAGATAGATACAGGGTTTCCATTGGATGTCTATGACTTTAATTTTAACCTTTTCCTGCAGACAGGAAGTATACATTTGAAAAACAAATCCTCCATGAATGAATGCAAGATCTTATAGGGAAATCTAGTTCCGAAGAAAGTAAACATAACAGAGAAACAAAACTATGTACCCTCCCAATGAAAAATTCATCTGAACTTACCCTTCAGGAAAATTCAATGAAAAGGGAGTCGCCTCTCCTCCCAAAAATGTCCCTCACATGAAGGCATCAGGTAAAGCATCAGTCCTGCAACTACACTCTTTTAAACTTAATAGGCCATAACTTAGTTTTGGGGGGACAGTTTTGACTGCCTTTTGATTGGAGATCCAAATCCAACGGTGATGAGTGTTCAGCATCCCATGATGCTGTTCACCACAAGAGAGCAGAAGTAGGTGGACTTCTGGGTCCCCTCGGCTTGCTTTCACTTCCTTCTACCCATGCAGCATGCAGTTCTGATCCACCTCCTTGTAGCTAGCAGGCATGAAATCTAGTAAATAAATGTCCTTGCTGTTATAGTTAGAAACTTGCTTCATTTCTGGTCAAACTTATGTTCACAGGAATGTTCCTACAACATGCAGAATGCTTCAACTTCGAACACTTCCTTGTCTGTCTTAATTCAGGTTTCCAATCAAACTTTCAACCGCTCACTGAGCTGTTGTCTTCTAATCTTAAAGCTACAGGATCCATAGAGAGTCAAGAATCCTCTGGAGTAGAAAGCTTGAAGATTGTAGCCCAAACTATTCATGATTTTTTTTCTCCCTCTGCCTAACTCCACATACTCCTCCTTTTCCTTCCCTGCCCAATTATCTCTACACGCTTCAGAGCTGTCCCTGGCTTAACTACCTTGGAGCCATCTGATGAAACACTTCCTCTGCTATTCATCACGAAACTCAGCAAAACCACAGTTTGTGTAGCATCCTATCTGTGTCCCTCCCACACAATTGATTTTTAGTCCCTAATGAAGCGCAGGCTGATAACAATTATTCATCTTGCAAAAATATATGGGGTTTTAAAGTTATGATACTTGGGAAGTTGTAAAAAATGTATGCCTTCCAATTTAATATTAGCAATCTCCCCCCCCCCTTTTGATATAAGCAGGGTCATCACAGTAACACTGCTCACCATCAAACAGAATTGCCCAGTAATGGCCCAAGTATAGCATTTTGCTACTATTTGTAAGGGGAAATGCACAGAAGGACTGAAGCTTAACCATTTGTAAAGCAGGCCGATCACGTTTCTGTTCAAAAATAAAACTCCGCCTCAGAGTACGCTACAAATAAAAAAAATGGTTTTTTTTTTAAAAAAAGAGCAGCACAATTGAAATTAAAAGAACGTAACTTCAATTGAAAAAAAAAAGTGTAGGCCATTAAAGTGCACGAATATCTAATCCACAGATCAGTTAAGATGGATTTGAGTCAATTTAGTCCTTTTAAATTCTTTTGCTTAACAGATTCATTTTTGGCAGGATGGACTTCTTTGAAATGATTCAGCCTAATGTTTGAAGGCTGTGGTTTTCTTTCTTTTCTTTTCTCTTTTTAAGAACACAAAGCATTGTAAATTAGCTCATTTATGAAGTAAGTAATAGAGAGCTAATGCATTTGAGGGGAAATTGTATTTTTCTGGCTAGGACTGGAATTCTTAAGAGATGATATATTATACCCCCTGACTTTCAAAGCACATAGGACAGGATCCACTTAATTGTATTTAAAAGCTGTTGATTTCCACCACTGTACCTTTTATCAGTCAAATACTGCTTTTTTTCCTTGCTGTGATATACTGAGTCATGGGTGTACAAAGTGAGCTATCCAGATGTTGCTACACTGTGTGTTTCAACAGGTGGAACCAAGATGGTCGTAAGACAACAGCTTTTATGGAACCTTGCCTGAGCCTTTTTTTTCATTTAGGTCTCTCAGCATCCAGTAGCAATAGCACTTAGACTTATATTCCACTTCACTTTCCAGCCCTCTCTAAGAGATTACAGAGTCAGCATATTGCCCCCAAGAATTTGGGTCCTCATTTTTACCAACTTTAGGAAGATGGAAGGCTGAGTTAACCTTGAGCCAGTCAGGACTGAACTGCTGACAGTTGGCAGAATTAGCCTGCAGAGCTATGGTAACAAAAGTTCTAACTAATTTTGTTACCACAGCTCCCTTACCACAAACCATGCAAGTAGGGACTGCTAGGAATTGTGGTTGCAGTTTTAGATTTTAGAATTATTGTCTAGTATAGCAATCTTATGCAAATCTATTCTGAATAAAACTTGCTGAGTTCAGTGAAGGTATTTCCAACTAGTTGTAAGGGATTGCAGCCCAAGTGAATTGGTTAATATTTGTACATTGTATGTACATGTTTATACACATATATAGGCATGTGGTCAGATATTCTGACTCAATCAGCACCTATCCAGTATAAAGAGCCAATAAAAATGCCCTAGTTAAGCTACTTATTTTACTCTGTTTAATAATTGACATTTGCTTCATTGGGTTTTAATCTCTGCCCTAACCTAAGAATGTCCTGAAGTTGGTTTAACATTTATATAATCCTAAAAATGAGTGGTTGCCTATACAGTAGAAGGATAATTGATTGCAAAGGTTGTAAAGATTAGGACAGATTTTACTGATTAGGGTTATTTTCAATCTATATGTTTTTCTAAACATGGGTCCCTTAAAGGAAAGGCAAAATATAAATGCCATTTAGATACATATTCTGTAATGCCTAAGACTATATATTGAAGGCTAGATTTATAGCACTTGGCCTTTTTAATATTCTTTGTTGTGATTGGATGATCTGAAATGCTCTATTCATATTCAAGTCAATAAACATGGTAATCTTGAGCAGCTGGCCAATCAAACAACAGAATATTGAAAAGGTCAAAACATGGCGGTGATTTATATTGCATACAAAGTAGTGCAATTCTAATAGTTCATCCGTTTGACAAGAATAGAAGGAAGAAAATAAAACAACCAAACATGAATCCTCTGTTCTGCCAACAACATTAACAAGGACGGAATATGATTCAGATTGATCATTCATAGTGTTATTATTTCAGAAAGATTTTGCAAAAGCCCTGGTGCACAACTTTACCTCTTCAGGTTTCTTAAATCAACCCTGAACTTGTTTATCTTGTTTCTGTAAGCAAAAAAAAAAAAGGTTCATACTTTAAATTATTAAATCTCATTTAATTTTACTAAATGAATGCTTATTAAATCGAGGATTATTAACCATTAACCATTTTCTTACTTGACTCCTGTGGTGAAAAATGCTTTGTATCTAGCATCAGAGAGGAGACATTTTTACATGTTTTTATCTCTAAGAGCCCGTTGACCATCAACATCTGCACCTGGCACAAACACACAGTAAGGAGAGAACATTCCGCGGGGCTGCAGGAATGTCTCATCTGGCCAAAAAGAGATGACAAAAGAAAAGCCCATTGCTACAACTATGATAGAGGCAGTGCTACACGGAGGAGAGCCTTTTCTGTTGCAGCTCCGACCCTGTGGAACGATCTCCCCGTCGAGATCCGTACCCTCACCACCATCCAGACCTTCCGCACAGCCCTCAAGACCTGGCTCTCCCATCAGGTCTGGGGATAGGTTCCCAATTTACCCGCCCGAGTGTTGACTGTTGAATGCAAGTTGTGTTTTTATTATTTTCTTTCTTTTGTTCACATATTGTTTGTCTTTGATATTGCACCCCCTTCCCTTTGATTGTAAGCTGCCCTGAGTCCCCTCAGGGAAAAGGGCAGCCTATAAATCTTAATAAAATGACTAAAATGACTAAAATGACTAAGCAATCTTCACGATTCTGCTAAAACCCAACAGGTTGAAACTGCGATGAGATACCTAGTTTATATTGCCACTCTTGTTTTTCGGAAAAGGGTATTTTGGATCGCAGGTATCTGCAAGTAGAAAGAATGTGCACAGAAACACTAAAGTTTGGAATATAACTTTCCTAGGAAAGGCTGGAGAGGGGACATTCAGGATTTTGTGCATTTTCATTCATAGATGTTGTCTCTCTGAACCAAAATCAACTCTGCTGTTGTAGGGACATATAGGAGAAGGGAATGTCATGTATGCTGCCTTGTGCTCCCATACAAAATGCAGGTCTGTATGAATCTGAGTGTATGCATATAGCACTTAGCAATAGCAATAGCTCTTAGACTTATATACCACTTCATAGTTCTTTACAGCCCTTTCTAAGTGATTTACAATGTCAGCATGTTGCCCCCAACAATCCGGGTCCTCATTTTACTGCCCTCGGAAGGATGGAAAGCTGAGTAAACCTTGAACCCAATTCCTGGTATCTGGGTGTATATTCCTGCAATACTGCACTTAACCGCTGTACCACCAAGTCTCCCAATATAATATATAATGTAATAACAAATACATAATTATATGTATATAATTCCCCTCTTTGAGCTGATACTAGTGTGGCTGTGCTCCATTGCACAGGGCATCTACCTCATAAGTAGAATAAATGCAAAAATGCAGTCTATTCATGATAGTTACTCTTGGTTATCTTGGTTTTTGTGGGGGAGATAGCTCAGTACTTAACTGTGTTATTTTGTGAAGATAGTTGTGTATGTGATTCTGGGGGAAAAACACCACCAGGGTCCCAATGGATTCATTTTGCTTCCATTTCTGTTAGCATGAAGGCACTAAGTTTATTGTTCCAGAGTGAGACCTTACACACACACACAGACTTGTACAACTGCATACTTTTCCATTGCAGAATGTATCCTCCAGAGCTTCCCTGAAAGCTAGTTTTCACACCTTCCTTCCAAAAGATTTTTGCACTTTGGCTGTTTCTTTCCTCCAGTGCTCCTTTCACATAGATTGATGTCTCCTGTTTGCAATGCCTTCAATACTTAGGCTAGGTGTTCCCCTAAATCCAGCTTGATTGATCTAGCATAACCAGTCTTATTTTCCAAGAAAGTGTGTGTATTCTTTGCAAGCACTGCTGTGTTGAACAGGGTCTTGTTCAAAGCTGTGAATGTAACCTGAAATAGTGGCTAAATAGTCCCAAGTTTTTTTTAAAAATCAAGACAGGTTAAGCACAAAAGTATGAACTTTTTTGGAAGACTTAATGCAACAATATGTGTAGAATTATGTAGACAGCTAAGGAAGCAAATAGTAAAGAAAGCTTGCAGATAAACAACCAATCAGTGAAACGGCTTGCCTTCAGAAGTTGAAGGAGCTCCATCATGGAGGTTATTAAGAAGAGATTGGACAACCACTTGTCTGAAATGCCATATAATTGTCTGCTTGAGAAGAGGGTTGGACTGGAAGACCCCTAATGTCTCTTCCAGCTCTGTTATTTTGTTAAGCAGATGTAGGAGAAACTTTGGAAAATAACATAAAGTGAACTAGCAAATTGTAGAGAAGTGAATAGAATTAAATGGGTAGATTGAGGCAGCGGAAGTGAAGGAGGACTTCTTTTCAAATGAGAACATCTAGCCAATCTTGGCAGAATAAGGAGGAAGGGAAGAAATAACTAAGATGTGTCATATCTGATCAATATTTGGATGGGAGGTCTTCGGATATGCCAGGATTCTAGACTAGGCTGGGTTGTCAAAACAAAAAACTGACAACAGTGAATCACTTTTATGTTGTGGTCAAGCAAACTACAAAGGGATTTAACTTGTCCCCATGGAATCTATCTTTCTTGGCCTGATTTTTAAATATTTGCAAACTCTTGATTGTCTGATAGCATCCCAAATTTACTTGACTAAAATATATTATTCCCATGCTTCCCAAATTTTCCTAATCTGATTCTTCCCTGGATTAGGCAGTTCTGAATTAAACTTTGTTTCCAAAGATTAAATTCCAAATGTTAACGTTAATCTGATGTATTTTACTTTGAAATGACTTTATTTTGCATGAAAAATGATGGCATTCAGCATTTGCCACTGTATTCTTTTCATTTGTAATTTAATTGTGTTTATTTAACAAATGTGAATTGAAATTAAACATATGGTGGTATCAAAGTTGTTTCTCTGTGGCACTTTTGTAAAGGGTAAAAGTATTTGAATGCTACAGAAAAAAACTCTAAACAGCAAAGATTAACAGATGTACATAAACTGAAATGTTTGAGAGCTATGCTTAGATTCTGTGTGTTCCAGTTATAAATTCATTTTTCAATCTCTAGTGAATCTGATATCATAGGGAACTAAAATATTGTTTTGAACAAGGATGGGATGCCATGAACCATCAACCACCTCTTCCCCAACCTCTGATTGTCTGGAATAATCACTGTTTGCTTCTTTAAGAATAAAGAAAGAAACATGCTTCTTTCCATGAAGTAAGGAAAGAATTTCAAGATGGATAGGAAAGTGGTGGGACTGAACTACTGATGTCCCATAGGATGTTCCTAAAGACACCCTATGCTTTGACTACAGGTAGGCTCTTCAACTTTGAGCTTTATCAAAGTACAAAATATGTGACTCACAGAATACACAAGAATTGAGGCCTTTGAACTAATGGTGCTGGAGAAGACTCCTGTGAGTCCCTTGGACTGCAAGATGATCAAACCGGTCAGTCCTAGAGGAGATCAACCCCAACTGCTCTTTAGAAGACCAGATCCTGAAAATGAAACTCAAATACTTTGGCCACCTAATGAGAAGGAAGGACTCAATGGAGAAGAGCCTAATGCTGGGAAAGATTGAGGGCAAAAGAAGAAGGGGACGGCAAAGAATGAAGTGGCTGGCTGGAGTCATGAAGTAGAAGGTGTGAGCTTAAATGGACTCCCGGAGATGGTAGAGGACAGGAAAGCCTGGTGGAACATTGTCCATGGGTTTGTGATGGGTCTAACTACCAACTAACAACAACAAGAGATGGATGGGATGGGGAATGTCTTCTTTCCCCATCAACCACTTCCATCAGTGAGCTGCCCCCTAAATGGCCATCTTCATGGTCATGTTTTCCTACATGCTGATTGGCAGAAATATGTAAATTGGATTCTATTTTAAATATACTAAATGTCTTGATAAATACTGTGCATAGTTTGAATGTCCTTAATATCACTGATATATTGATGTCCTTCCATGTAAGCCCTCAAGAAGTATTCAATTTAATCCAATTGATATATCTAGCTTCCTTTGTTGATTTTTGTCTAATAATTATATACCTCAACAATATAAAAATAAATTTTAAAGTATGCTTCTGAGTATTATTTATATTTGACTTCTTTAGTATTTTCATGAATAGCCTATTGGCATTTGAAAGAATCAAACAATTTTCCTTGATTTATAAGCCCCTCAGAGGGACTTGACATACCTTTAATTCTTCCCTTTGGGTATATATGTGCATAACATGTAGGATTCTGGGGGTTCCTTAAAAACCATCAGGGAGCTGAGACATTCCTAAATAAAGAAAACTAAATATATATAAAAAGGAGCATCTTGAATTTTGATCTTCTTCTGCCTTGCTGGAATCAACCAGATTACATCAATTGTAGAAAGTATGAGCTTTGGGCACTAACTTTCCCTGGCTAAGATATTAATATTTTATGAGAGCCTAAAGCATACCCAATTAAAGCAAGATCAGAAACATCTACTAGTAGATTTTTACAAGGAGAAGCACTGCAGATTTTAAACCACCCTAAATTCTTATCCTTTCTCTCTCACATACATACCCCAACCCCGCAATAAAAAATCCCTACAGTATAATAACATTAAGAAGTTGGCAAGACAAAGTGAACACTTTTTTCCCCAGAGGGAAAACCCCCTATTTTTTTCTTTTTGCTGCCCAGTTCTATGATATACTAAAAATCTATTATACATATCAAATCCCGTGAGAGTTTTAGTGTACCTAAATATGCCTAGATGCCAAATTGAGTGTGTATACCTGGATTTTTTGCTTTTTTTAAAAAGAGGAAAATCTTTGTGCTCATGACAAACCATTCCTGGTGACCAAGCTCCCATCACTGTTTTCTGCTGCTTCTTGTTTCCATCAACAGCAAAAGGATTGTAAGTACTGCTTAACTGAAGGTCAAAGAGGTAAGCGGAGAGAACAGACACAAAACTTGTTTTCTTACAGATATATCCTTGATGGAGTCTCAGCCAATTTATCACTGGCTAACCTAATTTCTGTTTACTATTATCTGTATTTCTTGATCCCCAAACTACTTTGGATGTTTCCTTTTATCTCCAGCTGACTTGATCCTCTATTTTTAAATGACATGTTTTCCCAACTTAATTAATGTAGGTAGTCTAGAGACCACAAAAACTGTCTTAAAATTCAGCTGCTTTCAAAGGTCAGGGAGAAATTCTGTGAGCATATCTAAAAAAAAAAAAAAATCCAGCCATGCCTGCAATTATAATCTTTGATATACAAATCTGGAATAGATATATTGCTATTTTAGAATTCTTTAAAGTCCTGCTTCATAGCAATTAATAATTTTGCAGGTGCTACAGATTGTTTGCTTCTGTTTCCTTCTCCGTAATAGTTTCCAGTTATGACCTGTTTAGCATTACCAGGCTTCTTAGCTTTTCTCTCAGGACAAACCACCCCCCCTGCCAAGAGGTTACACAGGGGTGAAATTCAGCAGGTTCTGACAGGTTCTGGAGTAATTCAGAGAACCAGCAAACACCACCTCTGACTGGCCCCAGAGTGGGGAGGGAAGGGGGATTTTGCAATATCCTCCCCCTGCCACGCCCACCAAGCCACTCCCACAGAACTAGTAGTAAAAGAAATTGAATTTTACCACTGAGGTAACACCCATGAATAATACAACAAGTGTTTTTTTTCTGGCTAGCTAAAAGGCATCATAGTTTAAAACAGGACACCGTGTCAGGCATAATAAAATAATGTGTTCATATTTTCTTAAATCCATATATTTGTTAATACAGGTTGTCTTTGACTTATGACCCAAATGGAGTCCAAAATTTCTGTTTCTAAGTGAGGAAGTTAAGTGACTTTTGCCCCATTTTACCGACTTTCTTGTCACAGTGGTTAAGTGAATCACTGCACTGGCTACATTAGTCACATGGTTGTTAAGTGAATCTGACTTCCCCATTGACCTTGCTTGTCAGAAGGTCCCAAAAGATTATCACATGATTCCGGGACACTTGAACAGTCACAAAAAAGAACCAGTTGCCAAGCATCCAAGTTTGGATCACATAAGCATTGGGATGCTGCAATGGTAGTAAAGTTGAAAAAGGCCATAAGTCACTTTTTTCAGTGATGTTGTAACTTTGAACGGTCACTAAATGAACTGCTGTAAGTGGAAGACTATCTGTAGTCTGAAGAATTGTTGGCGTGGGCGATCAAGAATTTCACCAAGCAGGGTGACCACATCCTGAGTACTTCTTTCTTGACAAAAAGCTACTGGAATAACATCTTCTACTTGAAGACATTTTCTGTTTGATGTCTGTAGAGATTCTCAGTCATCCAGGTCCTGGTTGTCCCAAATGTGCTTTTTCAGGAGGCAACTGGACTTTCTTGTTTTTTTTTTCTTTTGAAGACATTTCACTTTTCATCCAAGAAGCTTCTTCAGCTCTGACAGGAGTGGGGTATGGAAGGATTCCTGTTTGATGGTTTGCCTATTTTAAGTCCAAGGCTGGCTTAAAGAAGAAGAGAAGCAGAGATCTTAATATACATGCATATGTGTTGTTGGGTCTAAACCCACTTATGATGGACTTCTCTAAATATACATGTAGGAAATGAAAGGTAAGTATCTGATGCTGTTGGATTGCTGTTCTGAAGAATGGAAGGAAAATGAGACTAATGAAAATTCTTTTGGTTTTCATGAAACTATCACTGTTTAAATATTATTTTTGCTTTTCTGGTCTCTTAAATTATAATTTTCCATTATCTGGGAAAGGGTGTTTTAAACCAGGATGGTTTTTTTTTAAGGTATTTGCTGAGCATTCGGGACATTTTACAATGATAAATACAAGTTAAATGGTTTTCTTGTTAAGCTCAATGTAGAAGTAACTCCTCAAGGCCAGACAGAAATTACTCATGATAATAAATTAAAGCATTACTTCTTTTCCATTTTTCATTTTGAAGGGGAAATTACCTTACAGAACTGAACACTTGAAACTGCAGATTCATATAGGTTTTTTTTTAATAAAGTCTTCCCTCCCATCCCCTCCCCTCCTCATCTGGAGTAAAAGAAATGTGCTTATAGAGAAAGATGGATTGTAAGCCATTTATTTATAAAATAATTCACCTTAATATTTGATGACTGGCAGGGTGCATCAAAAAGTTTTGAGTCAATGATATTTTTCATGCATGATCACATTTGATTATAAAAGTTTGCAGTATCTGATAGAGAGAACTTTCCTGAAGATGGGCTCCAGCAGGAATCCAAAAGCTCAGAAGACCAAACATCTGATCCCGGTGACCGACCTAGACTGCACCTTGCAACATTATCCTGGGACAAATATATTACCCTTCATTCTTTGCAATATCTGCATATGCAATTAAGTTGCATAAAAAGTGAGATCTAAAGCTATGTGAGTGTGCATCCTCACACACACAATTTTCATCTCTCACCCTCCTTCTCCAAATTCAATAAAAATTGCTCTGGAAGTTTGACAGATGTGGAGCTCTCTTGGACATATAGCATGGGAATAAGGAATCATCATCCAGTGAATGGAAGTTTCTCACCAAAATAAGCCACTGGAGTCTACCCCATCTATCTAAAATGTTCCAACATGGTTTCCACAATCTATTCATGTTAGGAGCCACTGAATCTTATTCATCCAAACAGCCTTTCTGAGGATCTATAGGCACTTTTATATTTGTGTGATAGGAAAAAGAGTTGCATGAATTACAGACTAAAAATAACACACCAGTGTTCTACCCCAAATGGCCTTGTAACACTTTTAAAGTCTACCATATATTATGAAGCATGCTTTCATGGACTTCCATTAGCCAACTACTATGATTAACAACTTATTTGAATCACAGATTAAAGAGCTGCATGGATTACTTTTAGCTTCTATCCTCTCCGACTTTTCTCTTGGCCTATGTTAGCAATGGGCACATTGGCTCCATCTCACAAAGAGGATGAATTTTAATTTTTTTACCCTTCCTTTTCAAATGTTCAGCAGATGTCTTAGGAGAGCAGCCAATTCTGGTTATAAAGAGCATAGCAAAAGAAACTGGCCAGAAAAAAAGAATGCAAAGTGTTTTAAAAGAACAGATAAGTTCAGTCACTAATCATGACAATTAAACATGTTCCCCCTTTCTCATCATCGGTTCATTTGGAAACCTTACACAAAGATGTATCTCTCTCTCTATTGATAGATTTATCTGACTTCCTGTCAAAATCGGTGCACATTGACAAAAATCTATTTTGTTGTTTTTGCCACAGAAAACTGCGCTGGCATTTTTGCCCATGGAGATTTGGCTAGTCATTGTCAGCATGAGGTGCCAGCAAGAGCTTTTTACTGTTTTGTTTTTGTTTTTTTTAATGATGCCAGCTGCTTCCCTGGCTTAGAATTTTTGGTTCAGATTGTAAATGGGGGTGAAAAATCCATATCCACCTCAGCCTGTTCTGTGGAAGACAGCAGAGACTTGATTTATAAATTCTGAGAACCAGGGACAGTTATTGTGAAGTTCTAAGAATCGGAAATGAGGAATAGGGAATTCTGGCTGAGGATGACCTTGGCCATTCGGGACATTACTAGTAATAGGTTGCTGACCAAATTGTCAAACATATCACATAACCCTGTAGCAAACCGTAGGTGACAATTTGGCTCTCCTTCTTATTGACATATTTGAGGTTTAGGTAACTTTGACCTAAGACTTGGACATTCACTTAATAATTTGAGCAATAACTATTCTTTAAAACCATTCATTGAAAAATTATATTTCAGGGAGTTCTGAGGTTCCTTGGAAAATATACAAAGCTCTCTTAATAACATCAATAATAATAGACCAAATAGCTCCTCTTCAAAGGCAGATTGCACTGTTACTATTACCAATGTAGTTAATATGCTGCACATGGAGGGAAATATTAGATTTGGAGGGGGGAGTGCGTGGTGTGGTTGTGTATTTCTGTATATTAATACAGGGCCATACAAGATTCCATTAATTCTACATTTTTAAATAAGCCAATCTGTTTCATTCATAGAATCATAAGGCTGGAAGGGACTTTGGAGGTCTTCTAATCCAACCCCCTGCCCAAGGCAGGAATCCTCATACTATCTTGGATATCCTGTCATTTCTTTTCCCCTAATTTTCAGCCAACTACCTTCAAGAAAACTTTCATCATTGGTATTGTGTATTTCTGTACTGTAATTATTTACATACAGTACAACTCCTCCTCTTTTGTCAAATCTGTTTCTTTTGAACATGCTGTAATCTTTTAGTAGTATATTCCACACAGGGGTTCCATCCCACCAACTTTTGGTAATACCAACAATATCATAACCTGTCCCCTGATATGCTCGGACCAAGTTTTCTCTATTTGTTCCCCATACTTTGAGCCTGAATGTGTAGGCATCTTTGAGACCTTTATGGCTGATCTTACATTTACTTGCTGTATCTCCTGTTTTATGTCTGAGTGCCTCTTCCTTCTCACTGTTGTGGCCCACCAGCAGCCAGCAGAGTTAGCAGCAGATTCGGACAGTGAGGAGGTTGGGAGGAACACGGGTCAGTCCTGGAGTCTGGGGAAGGCTCTGATGAGGGCTCTGTGTCAGAGGCAGAAATGGGCCATCTGACAATTATCAGCTGCTTTGGAGTCAGACATCAGTGAGGCAGATAAACAGCTGGAGCCTGTTCCCAGTGTGCACATGTGCAGAGTTGGCAGACTAATGGAACAGCTAAAGAACAGGGGTCGACTTGGGAATAACGCCATAGGTGGACGGTGAATGCCCCCTCCAATCGGGAATAAAAGAGGAGCAAAAGGGGAGGGGTGTTTGCAAGAGACAATTAGTTCATTCCTGCATTGTTGCCAAGTATTGCAGCAGCTGAAAGATGTTGGCCTGGCCACTCTCCAAGCCTAATAAAGGTCAGTAATTGTGAACTATCTTGAAAGACTGTGAGAGAAGAAAGACTTTGCTGGAGAGGAATTCACTGTAATTTAAATAAAGGGGGTTTATCGGGATGAGGACTCGGCTTTGTGCTGCTGGGGAAGCCTAAGTCAGAACACTCACCCCTCCTTCCTCACTGTCAAATTCATTGTATTGAGGCTTATGCTTTGGGCTTGGTCCTGGAAATTGGTCTCCTGCCCTCTCCAGATTAATTTAAAGCCCTTTGGATAACCTGAAAGATTATCCAAATACATTATTCCAAATGCATTTGGCCCAGTTCTTGTGAGATGCAGATTGTCTCTTGCTAGAAGCCCATCATGTAGATAACATAGACCATGGCCCAGAAATCAATGGTTTTCTTGACACTACCATCTCTTGAGCAGGAGCTCCTTCTGAATGAGCAATGGATTCCTCCTGAATTCCCCCATTTCTCCTGAATGAGCAATGCACTGGAACAATTATCCTTGTTTTGCCTTCAGGTATATAACACAGGTCTTGTCTCACAGTTCAAATGGCACCAAAATAGATTTGGAAATCTAATAAATTACATGTTTTATTTCTGTTCTAAGAAAATGCACAGACATTGGGTTTAAATATGAGATTTCTTTCCCTTTACTGAAAGCATCAGATTAATGTGGACAGAGAGAAAAAAGTTCTAAGAATAAATATATGTGGACATAGTATAAATGGCAAAGAGACTGCTGTCTGCTCCTTTTACAACAGAGTTCTGCTAAAAACTTCTTTGCTATTTCTTTTTAATATCCCCATTCCTTTCCCTGGAGACATTATTTGCAATATCTCTGTCCACAAGTTTGGTGTAGAATTTCAAGAGGTCTTTTATGTTTCATTCTAATAGAAATAATGTGTGTGTGTGTCTAATAGAAATAATTTGTGTGTGTGTGTGTGCGTGTGTGTGTGTGTGTGTGTTTTAATGATTTTGGACATCTATCTCTTGACTTTCAGTGTTCTGGAGCTAGTTCTAGGAGTCAGATGACTCCTCTTCAAAATAGCAATAGCAGTAGACTTATATACCGCTTCATAGGGCTTTCAGCCCTCTCTAAGCGGTTTACAGAGAGTCAGCATATTGCCCCCAACAATCTGGGTCCTCATGTGCCACAGAACTTAATAATTGTATCATTTTGGAAGCTTCAGGAAGGAACAAGAATGCCAAACATGACCACAGTCTCACTCTTTGTTGGTGACTGCATGCATTGTACATGTAATGCATGCAAAAGATGGTAGGGCTTTGATTGCATTTTCAGGTTTTTGGTCACTTCCTTCCCAAAGATACCTGTGGAAACATATGACATCAATTGCTCTATTCCCACACTGGAACTTCATTAGATCAGCTAATTCTGAAGGTCAACATTTGAGAACATTTAAATGGAGTCCATACAGAGGCTTTTGAACCTCTCCCTTCCAATAGGCCCTCCTCTCTCTCCCTTCCCCTCCCTCCCACACTCCATCTCCCTCCCCCTCTCTCTTAAGGGGACTTCCTTCCCAAAACTGTAGTATTATCAAACTAAGTTTTTCAAACTGTTGTAATTAAATAATGTGAACAGCTGAAACTGGCTTTGAAATAACAGCACACTAGATAATGTTTGTATTTGTTACAATTTTCATGTCCTGAACTTATTCACATTCCAGAATGTAGTGCTTGTTTTGGTTTGAACTTCTTTGAAGTTGGCGGTATTGTACTCAGTTCAAAAATAGTGAAAAGGAACAAAAATGCAAAAAATTACCTGGATAAAATACCCTTTTGCTGTTCGAGAAAGAACATCTTGATTAAAATAGCAAGAGGGACAAACCTGGATTTTTAATCCTAACTACAATAATGTCAAAATGATGAAACCTGTATCATAAACACACATGCCCACTCTATTGTGTTCGTGTTGCAAGACCACATGTAACCCTATAACAACTGGGCGTTCCATGGTGATGTTGCAATACACATTTCATCACTTGTGCCTTGGCTTATCGACTTCCCTACTGATATCTATAGGAACAAATTGAAAATAATAATAATAAAGCAATAGTCTTATTTGTAAATACTAACATTTGCCCAGGAAGCAGAAGATATGTATTCACTGGAGGACTTTAATTACCCCAATAGTTTGCCAACTATTATCTTCCCACCTGTAATAATCAGGGAATCTGAATTGATCAGGAGTGTAGAAACCATGTCCTATGAAAAGAGACAGACATCTATAGTTTTGAGAAGAAAAGTTGGATTGGAGAGAGTCTATGATAACACTCTACAACAATTTGAAAAGATGTGCTATAGAACATGAAGATTTGATCTCTATTTTTCCAGAGTGCAGGATAATATAATGGATTTAAGCTACAAGAAGGAACATTTCAATTGAAAGTTGGGAGGGGGGATTCACACTAGCAGCATTTGACATTAGAATCAAATATTGGGAGAAATTGTGGGCTCACATTCACTGTATACATTTGATCAGCAGCTAGAAAGCCATCTGTTGCTTCAGTTTGGATTATTTCACAAAGCTGGGGTTTGGAAATGAAGGCCACAAGATCTCCTTCTGTTTCTATAATTTTAAACTTATTTTTCCATTAAAAGTCAGTTTTTAAAGTAAGCCCTCAAGGATGTTTGAAAAACCAAATCATGCCTTCATTCTCATTTGCACTTTATCACTCTTCAGTCCAAGGGTTTGGAGATTCTTGAAACATTCCAGCATTGGAGTACTTCAAAGAGAGCATTTGTTGAGAATAGAGCAGAATAGAATAGAATAGAACTTTATTATCACTTTTAATGTACACTAATCGGCATACATGAAAATGAAATTTCATTGCACAGAACTCTCAAAAGGTCACCACCTCCAATATAAACAACATAAACATGACAAAATAAATAAATGCTAAAGTAGGCATATACTCATATATATTATATGGCAGAGAAACAACACAGTCTAGTTCAAATATGTACATGTACATGGCGAGAAAAACAAATCTTGTGAGGTTACTGAATGGATGGCATAGAGAACAGAATTGGGTAGTCCTGCTAGACATACTTTGAAACCTCCTCCCAGAAGGGAACAGTAGAAACAGACAGTAAAGTGGGTGTGTGAGATCTCTAACAATGCTTTGAACTCTAAGTCCATAGTGCTTATAAGCAGTATCCTAAATAACAGAAAGTGTGCTTCCTATGACCTTCTTGGCTATCCTTACCACTCTCTGTAGGGACTCTCTATCTGAGGCACTGCTGCTACCAAAACAAACAGTGGTGCAGTTTGTTAAAACATTCTGAGTTGTGCCTCTGTAAAAAGTGGTCAGGACAGAAAGGGAAAGATGTGCTCTCCTTACCCGATGCAGGAAATGCAGATGCTGGTTTGCACACTTCACTAAGGATGATGTGTGGAGAGACCAGTTCAGATTATCAGTTATCTGCAACTCCAGATACCTCATACTGTTGACCATCTCTACAGCTGCATCCTTGATACTTAGTGGAGTATGACTATGCTGACTCTTTCTAAAATCTACAATGATCTCCTTTGTTTTATTAATATTTAGTACCAGGTTACTTTTATTGTGCCAGTCCACCAGAGTGTTCACCTCTTCCCTATAAGCATCTTCATTAACATCCCAGATAAGACCTACCACTGCCGTGTCATATACATACTTCACAATATGATTTGTAGCAGATTCGGCACAGCAGTCATGGGTCATCAAGGTGAACAGTAGCAGACACAGCCCTGTGGGGAACCTGTACTCAATGAGATGAGTTGAAAACTTTTCTTCCATCTTGCACAAACTGGGGCTTATCAACAAGGAAATCAGGTATCCAAATACATAAAGGAGTATTAAGCCTAATAGGCCAAGTTTGTTCACTAAATGCTGATGAATGATATTCCAGTATACTCCACTTCCTCATTTTAAATACACATCATTGTTCCTATATACTGAGGACAAATATTATGTGTAGGTATACAGGTAATAATGAAAAAAAGGCCATGCCTCCGTGGGTGCATTTCTCTGTGCAAGAAAATTAAGCAATACCATTGGATGAGAAGGAATTTCACTGAATTGTACATCATAACATTCAGACACATCCCTGCTAGGCAATATATATTTATTTAAAGTATTTTGGGCAGCTGATAATTTCTTCCACTTAATCCTCTACATGACCCATACTCAGTATTTTCTGCTGCAAAATAATGTCCTGAAAGAATATCTGATGCAGAGAATACTATATACACCTGTGATGGTGAACCTATGGCACATGTGCCACAGGTAGCACGTGGAGCCATTTCTGAGGGCACGCAAGGCGTTGCCCTGTCAGCTCCAGTGCGCATGCTGGCAAGCTGATTTTGGGGCTTGATTTTTAACCGTTTTGCGGGTTGGGCTGTTTTTTTCCCCTCTGGAGGCTTCAAAGAAGGCAAAAAACCACCCAATGTGCAAACCGGAAGTCCGTTCCTGAACTTCCAGTTTGTGTGTTGGGCCATTTATCACCCTCCCCAGGCTTCAGGAGGCTTCCCTAAAGCCTGGGTAGGGCAAGAAATGGTCCAACGGGGCCCACCAGAAGTTCAAGAACAAACTTCTTGGTTGCCCATTGGGCCATTTTTCTACCTCTGGAGGCTTCAGGAGGCTTCCCTAAAGCTTGGGTAGGACAAAAAATGGTCCAATGGGGCCCACCAGACGTTCAAGAACAAACTTCTGGATTGCCCATTGGGCCATTTTTCTCCCTCTGGAGGCTTCATGAGGCTTTCCTGAAGCCTGTAGAGGGCAAAAAATGGCCCAATGCGCCTCCCAGAAGTCTGAAGACTTCAGGGAGGCCTGCACACATGCACGGGGAGGGTGTTGTGTGAGCATGCATGGGGGGAGGGTATTGCATTATGGGTGTATGTACGCATGCACACGACTCCCTCCCCACACACACACTTCCCACGCTTTTGGCACACCTCAAAAAAACTTTTAGCCATCACTGATACATACTATATCACCAGGTACTCTTGTGGTGTTACTTGAAATCCAACAATGCTACATCACAACCTGCCAAAGTGTCCACTGGTCTGACAACTATCAGGAGAAGTCTTTCTATTCCTTCTACATTATTGCATTGAGAAGGGTAGATTCTCAATAGATAACTAATTTATCTAATTTTGTTTAGATAACAAAGTTATTTGGATTATTCTGAACTCCAATAACACGATATACTTCTCAGTATAAATAGATAATGCAGGATGTAGAAACCAAATTATGCCAATAATGAAAACTGTAAAGAATTGCCAACCAAAAAAATAAAATTTGATTCCAGGCTTTGTTTAATCAGCTATTACAAAAAAATATTTAATATTTGGAAAGGGAAGGAAAGGGAAGAATGGCTAAGGCAAATTTAAGATATAATTCAAATTGGGTGTCTGTTGGAATCCAACATGAAATTTAATTGAGAATATAGTGATTTTACTGTTATGGTCTTGTATTATTTTGCCAAGGCAGAATTACACAAGGAAATCTTTGGTATGGTCAAACCTGATGGGAGACTATTTAAAACTGACACACTACTTATACAATGTATTTTAAATAAAAGATAGTTATGCTGGTTGAAGATTACAATCCTTCACATGTTCAATTTGGCATAAGCCACATCTAAAAGTTTGGATACAGATGTCCCATAAATGGAATCCTACTTTTGCTGATGATCTTACTGAAGAAAGTCAAATAGATAATAAGTCAATTAATAATCTTTACTAAATCCTTCTTCTGCTGCAACATTTGTAATCTGAACAATCTTCGGAATGTTAAAAACACAGAAGAGGACAGAGGTCAAATAGAGGGCAACCAGCTAAAAATGAGCCAGCAGTGTGTACTAGCAGCCAAAAAAGCCAATGCAATCCTAAATTGCATTAACAGAGGGATACAATCAAGATCAAGTGAGGTACTAACACTCTATAAAACCCTAGTAAGACCATACCTAGAATACTGCATCCAGTTTTGGTCACTACCCTATAAAAAGATGTTGAGACTCTAGAAAAAGTGCAGAGAAAAGCAACCAGGATGATTAGGGGACTGGAGATTAAAACATATGAAGAACAGTTACAGGTACTGGGCATGGCTGGTCTAGTGAGAAGAGAAGGAGCAGGGGTAACATGATAACAGTATTCCAATATTTGAGGAGCTGCCACAGGGAGGAAGGTGTCAAGCTATTTTCCAAGCTACCTGAAGTCCAGACAAGGAATAATGGGTAGAAACTGACCAAGGAGAGATTCAACCTAGAAATAAGGAGAAATTTTCTGACAGTGAGAACAATCAACCAATGGAATAGCTTGCCTTTGGAAGTTATGGGGGCTTCATTACTTGAGACTTTCAAGAAGAGACTGGATTGCCATTTGTCAGAAATGGGGTAGGGGCTCCTGCTTGGGTGGGGGATTGGACTAGATGACCTATAAGGTCCCTTCCAACTCTTTTAATCTGTTATCTGTTATCTGAAGTTCTAGGAACACAGCCTTCAGAAACCATGGATGAAATCCTACAAAAATATTCAAGGAAGTGTATATGAAACTGAGGCTGTTATATCTACTGACACTGGATTCTTTTTTATTTATTTTTTTAAAAGGGTCGCCTGTGACCAAATTAGCCCAATCAGAATTGTCCCATTGTGTGACCTTGCCATTTTGTGATATGTTTTGGCTGTTCCTAAGGTCCAGGTGATCACATGTCTCCAAAATGAGATGGATTATCTCCTCATCTTCAGAGAGGATAATGATAGGATAAATCTACAGGTTTCTGCCAGTCCTATAAGGTAAGCAAGACTGATAGTTCAATGTCGTATGATAAAAATCCCTCGCTGTTCTTTAACCTTTGTCACCCATACATTCTTACCCTGATGAATCCATTGCTTTATTTGAAATGCAGCATATGCAGGGCGTTCCCACCTCTCTCCTTCTTCATAAATAGCCTTTATAAGCCTTTCCCAACTAGAGTAGAGACTTTGAAAAACAACTAAGGAAAGAAAAAAACCAAACTCTTTGAAGTTTCATTTCACCTCTTCCTTATTTGTATTTTAATAGAAACACTACAAAGAGGAACTTTGAATTTCCATTACCAGAAGAGTCCAGGGTTGCAACATTAAGTTAACAACCACAGAGTTTCTATTTTAGCTTACCTGGCACACTCAGCTCTGCCAGATGTAGGTCTGCTATCACATCATTTGATCTGCTGACAATGTGTGCTTGACTTAAAAAAAAGGAAAGGAAAGGAAATGCCTAGGTGACTCTTATCCAAATCACACATATTCTTTTGGTTAAGTATGAAATGTGAGACTGAATTTAGCCTTTAATTACATTTCCTTCCTTACCTCCAACAAACAAAATTTTATAACCTTTCCAATGAAGAAAGCCATATTTTGTAAATTACTTCCTTGGAATCTTCCCAGGAGCAAAGTTACTTAGGAAACATTCTATTATTTGGATTAATCAAAGGTGGAGGTTCATTTTCAAGTATGCTCTCTGTTCGTTTTGTCTATCAAACAGTGGTGGGTGGGCGCATCAGAAGATATTTTTTCTGTTTTTCTTTTTCTTTGCAAATTTCACACAGCTAGCTGTCCAATGGGAAGGATTTGTGGGACATAAGCATTACTTAAAGATCTCTCTCTCTCTCTTTCCCTCCCTCCCTCCCTCTCTCTCCAGAACACTTCAACAAGAGAATAATTATGGAAGCTATTGAAATAGAGAAACACCCCCACAACATGAATAAACATGATGATACATCCCGCCTACCAGACACCTGGAAACGAGCCCTAGTCAACAAACGAGCCCCACCCACCACCCAGGCCATTACAACACGAAACAACAATAGACACACAGCCAGCACCAATCAGCACCAATCTACCAATCATGATACAACCACACAACCAATCATTCCACTTACTGAAACAAAGCCAGCACTCCACACACACATATCAAGTTTTATAGAAACATGGCAGCTCCGACCACACTTTAAGCCCAAAACCCAGCCTGAAGATGGCGAGTGAGACCTTGCTGAAACATTGCCAAGACAATCTCAATCTTACATGGGAAAAGACCAGAATACAACAAGATCAGCATGCATATATGTGTGTGTATATATATTGCATATATATATATATAAAACCTGCAATACATTATACATTTAATGGAAAGATAGGCAGCTATATGTAATACATTAAATAAATAATATACCCAACAACTAAAAAAGATGATCCCATCTTTCTTAACTTTTGATACTGAGTTGTAGATGGCAATAAATGTTTTAAATGCCTAAATTGCTTTATTAAAACCAGGTCACGTTGTCCCCCAATGGAAGACAACAGTAACACCTTACTGACCAGCAATTTGGTCTAGTAGTTAAGGCACAGAAGAGGAGGGGTTCTACTCCTGACTTTAGGCACAAAGCCAGCAAAATAATTTTGAGTAATCCTAGGAAGAAAACTATGGCAAACCACTTCTGAAAATACTGCCTAGTTGTCAGGAGTCAAGACCGATTTGGCAGCCTCTTGTTAAACTGGAGAGCTGTAGATTTTTCTATAGCATGTGGGAAAAGGTACCATTTGGATGTTTTAAACTTCATGGGTTCTTTGCCATCAAGATATTGTGTCGAGTTCAATGCCATGCAATATCTGTCAGCTTAAATTTCCTGCTCTTCCAAAATGAGTTGACTGGGGCAAGAAACTGTTTAGCAAGTTGGAAAAAGGGGAACATTTCACACTTTATAAGGGAAAGGGGCCTAATTAGGAGCAGATGTTCAAGACAAGGTGAAGGCAACTTGTAATGTTGCTAGCAGATCAATTAACCATTTTTTCTCCTTCCTTATTCATATTTCATATTTTTTGACATTCTAAACCAAGGTCCATGGGGCACCGAAGGCATATTTTGGAGTGGTTCCTTGACTTACGTAGACCAAAAAAAACAAACCAAAGGTTGACAGACCTAAATATTGAGGCAACAGAAGTCATGAGAAAGGGGAACCTAAAGAAGAGAAATTGGGGTGGCATTAATTAAAGACATTTTTTTTAAAAAAAAAACCAGCTCTTGTTCCTCCTTCAAGTTCCTTCCCCACATGACACTTATGAGTTAAATATGTATTGTTATACTTCAGATGTGATGGTTTCCAACCTTCCTTAGCCACTCTGGCTAGAATTACAGGAACTAGAACATCTGAATGGGACTGGATTAGAGAATATGGGTTAATTCACAGTACACAACACCCACTGTGCTTTCATACTTTTTTACTCTCTTGAGCTGCAAGCAAAACCACTTTTATTTTCAAATCATGAAAACTACTTAGATCACCATAAGAGAAGGAAATCTGGCAAGACGTTTTCTACCCTTTCAGAGAAACTGGCTGTCATACCTCATATACGAACCATTTAAAGTCTTGATGCATACAAATTCCACAATGCTTCATTTTGGAAGGCAACTGAAACTTTTATATCTTTTTCTTATAACCACAGGTATGCACGTTTATTCCACATGCAGAAGGGTTTTTTTTTGCTAAAGTCACAGGTCTTTTGAGATCATATTCTAAATATTGGGAATTCCAGTTATGTTTTGCTTGGGATAGGGCTAAAGCTACACTTTACTAGCAGAAAGCGTTACTAACTGACTATACAAGCAGAAAGTAGAACACTATTTTTTCAAGAAAGCTTTATCTACAAAAAGTCATGAGACCTTGCAAAGGATACATAGGAGTATAATCTAAATTGAAATTTTTGAGTCTCTCTGTTGCTGAAAGTCTCTGCATCAACATTTCATTGGCAAATAAGCAAAATCAAGTTTTCTTTGCCTGAATGTCAGGGTTCCAAATAGTATCCAAAAGTAAATCAGAGTCCAAGGCAAAGTATCATTCAAAGTTCCAATTCATTAAGAGAGCCCTCTTGGGACATCTGGGAAAACCCAAATCTGAAAGCTTCCCGGTTTTTCCCACCCAGTTGGAAGTTCAAGATCTTGCCCCCACATCCACAAGTCCATCACATGGTCCAACCTCCCACTGCCATGCTGGCCATTCCACCCATCCAGTTCCGGTCAGGTGCAGAGGTGCAAAGACAAAGGATGACCTTGGCTTTTTAGAAAGAATTTTGTTATAGCTACATCACATCTCACTCCTACAAGTCCCCCTCCCATTTTCCCACAATAGAAAATGCATGGTAAAATAATAGAAAGTGTGGAAGGCCAAAGATCCAAAAGAAAAGATGGCTGCAGGCCTGACACTGACCCAGTGTGCACACCATAGCCAAAAAACTTAGGGGCTTCCAGATGTTAATGAACTACAGCCCTGACCAGCAGACTTCTAAAGAATGCTAGGTAAAGGAATGTTTAAGGAGTCCATCTTAAAACTTAAGGCAATTTCTTTATTCCTTAAAGCTCCCCAAGCTCCTGAATCAACTAAGGATTCCAAATATTTAGCCCCTTCAACTATTATCTATTTCTATTATTCCCCGTGGTGATGCTGTCAGCCTTGATGCTATAAAAATCAAATGGGAGGAAATTATTTAGAATTTCGGGTTATGGTGTGGAGGCTTGGTGACAGTAGGCACAAACCTGTCCTGCTTCTTCACATTTGATGAATTTGGAAAGAAGTTCTCTCTGATTTTTAAGCATTCCATCCAGGCATGAGGAAAGTTCCATTTCATATGCATTCAGTGTATGGAATTCACTTCTGAAGCATATTGGAATGGATGTTACCACATATTGGGAAATAAGATGGACAAAGTCATGGTTCTTGCAATATCTATTGGTTACAAAATAATGCATTCTAGATATCAGGACAATATGTGGGGAAACAACAGGCTGGTACTATCAGTGAGTTTACAAAGGCCATTCTTATTTCAGATAATAATTAAGACATTGTGAATTGCAAAATCTGGAAGTGAATAATTGTTTTTTGATGAATTATTTTTTCAGCGTGCAAGCTAGGAATATGGGCAGGACCTTATCCAAGGAGAAAGAGGTCAGTAGTTAGAACCAGAAGCAGAGTTTGCCTCAGTGAAGCATATTCTGGCTATATCTAGACTAGATTATGTACTCTGTTCCTTGACAGTGGCTTAAAAATAGCAGTCAGTTATTTCAGCAATTTTGCATTAGTTGCACAGTTTTTCTTTCGATTGCAAGCACAATGCAAGGTGCTCACTTTGATCTTTAATACTCTAAAACATTTTTGCAAGGTTATTTGAAGGATTGCCTCTGTCTGCCTAAGCTGCCGAGGATCACATTCTGGTTTATAATGTTACATAATTATTAAACACATACATTGCCTTTTCTCTGGAGTTTAAGGTAGTGCCCAGGATTTGTCTGTGTGTTTTGTCCCATGGTTTAGCCTTTAAAATAACCCTGGGAGAAAGGTTAGGATGTGAAGCAGGAACAAAGGATATTGGCTGAGAGATAACTTTGTTTCACTGGTGTGTTAAACTGACTTTCTAAGATGTTGTCTGGTCAATGAATCCTTAACTCTTATTAATGAACTTCCAGGCATATTAGTAAAAGTTCATTATACATTGAAAGTAGCAGAGGAAAAAAAACACCATTTGTAGTCTTTATTCCCCCAAAAAAGAATGCATGTTCCTGTCATTCCTGGTTGATAATAATAAAACTCTGCTTAAAGTCATGCTTGCTGATATAGTGTGGGAGCTCCTGTTGTAAGAAGTGTGAGGTTTTTTACACTTTTTAAACTGTGTCGTATTTGGGTATTTTTCAAGCTTTACTTCTAAACCACCATGTGAATACAAGATGTAATGTTCGAGAAGGAGGACTCTTTTGTCGACTGGCTTAAAGTTGCAGATTTTGATGGTGATCTTGTCCTCGGGATCCTTTAAATTGCTCCTCAGTCTGGCATAAAAGAGCATCCATATGTCGTACTCATTATCAATTATGATTAAGCCCCTTAAGATAAAAAAGCCTTTGATCATGAAAGAATGTGAAGATTTACAAAGAAGTAAGTAATCCAGCCTTCTTCCTCTTTTCCTTTTTCTTTTTTGAACAATGCCAAATGTCATTTCTTTTAAAAGCAACCTCCCCCCCCCCCTCTCTCACACACTTAAAACCTCTGTGGCCTTGCCAGGTTCAATTCACACATCCTCTCAGGGAGAACACAATGGAGCATTTTGACATTTTTGATACCTGCAAAATAACATAACATGCTGTCATCCTTTGAAATGGTAAATGGTAATCATTTAAACCAGATGAGTGACAGAAGACAGAATTATTGCACCTAAAGCACAGGATATACAGTACTCTGCACCTATTTCAGGGGAACGAGAGTGGGTGGCCGGAAGACCAAAACGTTTCCCCCCATTTAACCTGTAATTTGACAACATCTGCAAAGAATTAGCCTTCGCACTGGCATGCCAATTGTTGTCTCTAAAATCAATCACTAGGGAGAGGAGGTTTCCTTAAATAGAAGTTAGCTGCCTAACCCGTTTCGGAAAGAAGGAAAAAGAGAAAGAAAGAAAAGATGGGGGAGAGAGAATTAAAATATTGAAACTGGAAAGGAAATTAATTCCTTGCAATTCAAGGCTGATTTCAAAGAACTTTTGAGACCACTCATATTGTTATGTGTTCATAAAATGTTGGGACCAGATGCTTTCACAATTGAAAAGTGTAGTGCTCCTGTGGGTAATGGATGCACACATGCATGAACAGATATTATTTATCTACTATTCTCCTATTTTACTTTCTCTTTTTTCTTCTGTTATCTTCTTCCTTTCTCTATTCCTTTTCTTCATTTTCCTCTCTTCAGGCTTAGACATTGAAGCAATGATTTAGCCGATGTTAAGGAAACTCCCTCAGTTGATCCAACAGAGAAATCCTCAGTTAGTCCTCCTAGGAGTAAGTTTTCAGTCCCCCAGTAATCCTATTTGCCCTTAAGAAATTCACGAAGAATTGTAATAATTGTAGAAGTGTTGTAATTGCAATATTTTGTTGTTTCAACATGTTTATAGATTGAATGGTTTTCTTTAATCTGCTCTAAATCTTCTGAACTATAGAGCTATCAACTGGCTGGTAATTATATCTCCAGATCCTTCCCTTCTCCTCCTTTTCTTAACAAAGGGAAAAAATCATTTCGTCATTTTGGTACACTTCTACTATATCCCCCCCCCCTCCTTACCTGTTCTCACTCTATGATTGAAAGCTCCAATTCCTGGGGTATTTTTTTTCCCTTGTAGGGATCTGTTCTACCCCAGATCCCTGTTCTCAGGCTCAGCAACTTTAAGATGCATAGACATCTAGGAGTTGAAGTCCATATATCTTAAAGTTCCTGAAAGTTCAGAAATGCTATTCCTTTGTCTGCTTTGGGGGTGGAAGCTCAGAATGTTCACATTTCAATTCTTTACAAATCTTTCTGTTGCTAATATCTAGACCTGAGGATTTGTTTATTTTTGAATGTGTCAGTGAAGCTTACAGCTTTATTCTTACCAGTCCTATTTGTGGCTGTTTGAAAATGTTAGCTTAGACACAACTCTGTGTGTTGTTAGCTTAGACACAACTCCTAGCAATGTTAGCTTAGACACAACTCCTAGCAATGAAATCAGAAGCAAACAATTCATCAAGTTTCTGTATTTCTTTTTCTTCTTCTTCTGCAGACTAATAGTGCCATTGTCATCAAAGGGCTTTTATCCTGCTGAAAAAATATTAAAATCCTTAATATTTGCATTATTGGATTGGGCATCAATCAGTGATGCATTCAGGATTCTGTTCCAACCAGTACAGGCCCAGTGTCATCCACATGGACACGCACAGCACATGCGCATGCGTTGTACTGTCCAGCGATGCTTCCGCGAGTCTCCGCAATGCTCTAGCTGCTCAGCGGAGCATTGCACAGGTGCTGTATGTGTCATGTGTGTGTGCAGAAGCGCCGAAGACTTTAAAGACAGGTAAGGAGTGCGGGAGGGCGGGTGGGCCCTCCGGAGCACCGTACCAGAATGGTACCTGGTGCTCCAGGCAGGCTCTGGTACGCCCGTACTGGGGTGTACTGCCTGCAACCCACTGCTACTTCTTTTCCTTCACTGATACTTCTTTTCCTTCTTGAATTAAATTTGCCAAGCTTTATGATCTTGTTTGTTTTCTTCATTTGAGAAGGCTCCCATTTTTTTAAAGGATGTCTTATTGACCCTGATAGCTTCTATGCTCCTGATCATTATAGGTAGACTTACAACAATTCACTTAGTAACTGTTCAAAGTTACAAGGGCACTGAAAAAAGTGACTTATGACCATTTTTCAGACTTAGGACTGTTGTGGCATCCCCACGGTCATGTGATCCAAATTCAGACATTTGGCAACTGATTCATGTGTATGATGTTGTAATGTCCCAAGATCATCTGATCATCTTTTCACAAAGTAAAAAGGGGGAAGTCAGATTCACTTAACCATGTTACTCACTTAACAACTTCAGCGAATCATTTAACTGTGGCAAGAAATGTCATAAAATGGGGCAAAACTCACTCAACAAATGTCTCACTTAGCCACAGAAATTTGGATTCAATCATAATTGTAAGGATGATTGTGCTTTATGCTTTAAGGAATCTTTACTAAGCGGAGATTTTCATTCTTGTTAAGCATTTATTATAGTATCTTTGAATCACTTTTAAGCACTCTGGAACTACTGCCTTCTTTTTCACTCCTTCACCTTCCTTTTTACCACTTTCTACATTTTTCCTTGAAATTTGTTCCTTTGAACTCAGAAATGACCTTGCATGTGTGATAAATATAATGAAACTGTAGTCACGGTTTTTCATTGATTTAACAAATTTGCATCTTGGACAACATCCTAGGTAATATTTAGGATTAAGGCCAGAATTGCCCGACCTTTCCCCCGACCTTTTTTTTGCCCTATCACAGGGCTGTGGGACTGATTAAACATGCTACCTCTTCCTGAGCTGCTTTTCTCTGCAGCAATGGCACTATCACTTAGACTTACATACCACTTCATAGTGTTTTACAGCCCTCTCTAAGCAGTTTTACAGAGTTAGCATATTTCCCCCAACAATCTGCGTTTTCATTTGACTGACTTCGACTGAGTCGACTTTGAGTCAGTCAGGATCGAACTGCTGGCAGTTGGCAGAATTAGCCTGCAATACTACATACAGGGATTTGGTGGCTCAGTGGCTAAGATGCTGAGCTTGTCGATCAGAAAGGTCAGACGTTCGGCAGTTCGAATCCCTAGTGCTGCATAATGGAGTGAGCTCCCGTTACTTGTCCCAGCTTCTGCCTGATAAGTTTCCTGAAGGAATGAGGCAGGAGGCTCCTGAGGTAAGTCAACAGCAGTTTATTAACAGAACTGAACAACAGACAAGTTAGCGGTAGACAGGGACCTCCCCCCTGCTTGACAGCTATTTATACGGAGCTGTCAAGAAGGGAGGTCAAGGGACTCTGGGGGCGGAGCCTGTCGCCGAAGAGGGCTCAACGGAGCTCCTCTCAGAGATCTGGTCTGTATATCTAAATAAGATCATAGATATCACCCCTTTTTGGCTAGAAAGGGGCAGGGAGTTTTAGCTCTGTGGCTAGGATCTATTCGTAGTTCACAGCCTTTTTCTTTTTTTTGGCTGTGGACGGAGATTAGATCCAGCGTAAGCGGAGCCTTTATCTCCAGCCAGTTCTTCTCAGCTGCTTTTTTTGCAGCCCTAGACAGGCGACTCCCCCCCCCCCCAGGACAAAGCAAAGTTGTTTGAAGCTAGGATTAATACGGGCGGGTCCCACCCCTGTGAGATTTTTGCTTTTATTACTATCTTAAACACCAGCCTCATTTGTCACAGAGGCTTCTTTGTTTAAACGGACTTCAAAATGGCGATTTCTCTCCGTTGGTGACTGATAGGGGATGTACTTAGCCGGCTTTACCCTCCTGCAGACCGCTCCTTAACAAAATAATTTTTTGGGGGGGAAACAGAGGGGAGCGAGAGCGCTGTTTATTTGTTTATTTATAATGGCACCCAGGTCAAAATCGAAGCGTTTCTCTACGAATGTGCTTAAAGAATCTACGAATGAATCTAAAGAATCTACTATGAAATCGCTGCCCTTGTCTCCTACGCGCTCTACTGGAGAATTCTTAACACAGGAATTTTTCTTTCAAATGCTTAATGATTTTAAACAGGAAATTAAAGAATTTGTATTGGAGCTATATGGTAATTTAAAGTCTAAAATTGCCCAAATGAAGGCGAATACGTTTGTAGCCTTGTCTGCCCTGACAGATTATACCGCTGAAATGGAGAATAAATTGGAAAGCTTGGAGGAGGCTAATTCTAATTTGACTACTAATATCCAAACATTACAACAAAAAATTAGAGATACTCAAGAACAGCTTGTTATGATAAATTTTAACAAGAAGGCATTTGCAATAAGAGTCAGAGGATTGCGCGAAAAGGAGCGAGAGAATCTGAAACAGACCTTTGTTGAGGCCTTCAGCCATGCGGTGGGAAGCCCGGGACTTAATTTTGATTGGCAGATCCGGAAAATCTATCGCCAGAACTCGATGGTAGCGGAACAGCGACAGCTCCCGAGGGACATAATTATATATTTCTCCACAAAAGAATCCAGAAATGCGATCATGCAAAAGTGTTACAATAACAGGCTGCGAGTCGATGGGCAGGATCTGATTGTCTTCAAAGAAATACCATCCCAGATGTTAAAATCAAGAAGAGACTATACTTTTTTAACTAAAGAGCTTATAAACCACCAGATTCAATATAGATGGGAAGCCCCAGCCGGCATTACGGTCACATTTGAGAATCAAAGATTTCGTCTCAATTCTGTTTCGGAGGCTCAAGATTTCTACTATAAGACTTTGAAGGCAGGACTTCCTGATTCACTTGGAAAAGAGGAGAGACAAGCCGAAGGAGAAGGCAAGCAGCAGACCACATGGCTGCAAGATGGAGGGGGTAGCTCTCCCTCTCTCGGAGAAGCAGAAGAGCGGAGATCGAGGATTTAGACATTCCAAAATATTCGCCAAAGTTTTGGATTGAATGGGGGTTTGCGACCTCTCTCCGGTAGAAAGAGTGGAACTGGATATTGGTGGTGTGATATTGGGACTGAATTACGTGGATGCTGAATGTATACTTCACGGGACTTGTATGTCTGAACTTTAATTTAAACTGTCCAGGACTCTAAAGTGAAGAGAGTGGAGATGGTAACTTTACTGAACTTTAGTTGGGGAGGAGGGAGCCGGGTAACGCGGGATAGGTGGAGGGGGAGCGAAAGCCTGATCAGAGTATTTCGAGTTAAAAGGTAAACTGACCTCTGTGTGAATTATTGTTTGAAAATAAGGTTAAGAAAGATTATTTGGAGGGACTATGGGAAATAGTGGTAAACATCAGAGAAGCAAGGTATGAGAGTAAAATGCATGCGGAATGATTTATGTTGTTTAAATGCAAGGGACGAGGGTAAAATGCATGCGAAATGATTTACGTTGTTAAAATCCTATTAGAAGGGAAAGCTTGATGAGATCATTTTAAAATAGAAGGCAAATTGATTCTTGTGTAAAGTATATGTGGAATGATCCATGCTGCTTAATTCTTATTAGAAGGGAAAGTTTGGTGAGATTATTTTGAGCTAGATTGTATACCGATGTCTGCATAAACTTGTATAATTTTTTATTTGAATATAAGGTTAGCTTGATGAGAGTATTTTAAGATAGAATGCAAACTGATTCTTGTGTAAAGTATTATTTGAATATGTGGAATGATCCACGCTGCTTAAATCTTACTAGAAGGGAAAGCTTGGTGAGATTATTTTGAGCTAGATCGTAAACTGATGTCTGCATAAATTTGTATAAATTTTTATTTGAAAATAAGGTTAAGGAAGATGAACTGGAGAGTCTATAGGAGGTTGGGGTAAATAACAAAGAAGCAAGAGACGAGAATAGAATACATATAGAATGATTTATACTGTCTAAACATAAATAAAGATGGGGGGCTGAGCTTAATACAAAGAGTTCTTTTTTTCTTTTTTCCTTTTTTTCTTTTCTTTTCTTTTCCTTTTTATAATTTGTAATTTCTTTTTTATCTATTTTTATATATATATATTACTTTTATTTTGAATTCATACGATCATAAGATATTTTAGAAGGGGTTTAACAGAGGGCAGTGCCAGGTGTGGGCCCTGGGAAGTCGGGGGGACTAGGGATGGGGATTTATGGGGGGTGGGTGGGTGGGTGCTCATATAGTTTCAATAAGAAGAAGAATGCACTTGTATACGGTTGTTCTTTCTTTTTTTTCTTTTCTTTCTTTATATTTTTTTCCTTGGTTTATTTCATTTTTTATTTCTTTATTTTTTATCATATTATAGCTCAATAAGAGTTGAATAAAGGAACACACCAAGGGGAGAGGTAGAGGGAAAGAAGAGGGAGGAGTAAGGAAGGAGTAAGGGGAATGTAAGGAGGGCGTAAGGGGAATGCTAGGAGGAAGGGGAGAAAGGAAGGTTTGAGGGGAAAGGGAAGTAGGGAAGGGGAGTGTTAGAGGGAGGAAAGGAAAGTTGGAGCGGAAAGATGGGGTGTATGGAGGATGGAAGTGTCAGGTGGGGTTGTGAATGATGATGAGTTGTGTTTTCTTTTTTTATTTTATTTTATTTATTTTCTTATAGCAAATATCCAGTATATAAGTGACTGTAAAATGGAATCTGAAAATGAATAAAATATATATTTTTTTTAAAAAAAGAAAAAAAAAGAAGGGAGGCCAATAGCCATGCGTCTGACAGCCCGCGCTCAGCCATGCCGCACCAGAGCCAATCAGGTGCAGCCTGGCTGTTGCTGGCTGTCATTCGTAACTATGAGGACTAAACACTGCCAACCTAGCAGTTCAAAAGCACGTAAAACATGCAAGTAGAACAATAGGGCCACTTTGGTGGGAAGGTAACAGCATTCCATGCACCTTCGGCATTTAGTCATGCCAGTCACATGACCATGGAGATGTCTTCGGACAGCGCTGGCTCTTCAGTTTTGAAATGGAGATGAGCACCGCTCCCTAGAGTCAGGAACGACTAGCACATGTATGCAAAGGGAATCTTTACATTTACTACATTCTAATTGCGGTATCAATTCACACATTTGCAGCATCATGTTTTCTTAAAAAGTGCTAACTGCAACTTACCAAGCTCAGCATTTATTGGTTGATTAGAACCCTCCAGCTTTGCTGTGTGAAACTGTCCAGACCTTAACCAGTTTCATACTGAAGGCTCCTGTTGCCAGGTGCATAAAATTTGGTTATAAATGCATACATTGGTCAGAAAATGAACTTTTTTATTACTGCTTATTACCATCAGATTTTTAAATGGTTTCTATCAGAGGTTGTCATTAAGCAAGAAGTGACTGTATTGTTTCCTGCATTTATACCCTTTTATAAACAGGAAAATTCCAACACTGTTGTTTATATTTGCATATAAACATTTATTTTTAAATAGTCATACATCTTTTCCCATGTTGTTTTTCTATGGCATGTACCTTTTCCTTAGCTTGTGAATTTCTTCACTGTAGATTTCTGCATTGACTCTGCTATTTTTTTAGAGCTACATTATCACCCTGGAATAATGAAGACAATTTTACCCTTTCTTTCTATTTCTGCTTGTTTGAAAAAAAAATTGTATCCTTTAATTGCTATACCCAATTATTTGGATCATCCCACCAAGTCTTGATATGTCTATCAAATTATAGTGTATTGAATGAAGTGCTAACATTCATCTTGCTTATTTTCCTTCAACAAGGAAGGTCACAAACTTTATATGCCAATGCTTTCCCCAATTTTTTATTAAGTGATTTAGCTGTCATGCGCATATAAAAAAGGGTGTGAGAGTTCAGTCACCCGGGGACATCCATCAGCTTAATTTTTTTAACTCCCTCTGGATGCCCCTAATACTGTATCCTTGTTAAATAGGTATAATGTATACACATGTGAAGATTTGAAGGATGTGTGTTTTATTTTTATAGTTATAACGTACACTGAAGATGGCATTTAAATTCATTGTACGAGGTGCAATGACAATAAAGTAAACTAAACAAAGAAACATGCTTCTTATTTATGACACTATTGATAACAATATTTTTTTTTAAAAATGAACCAATGAAATATTTGAACCCATCAAAAGTATTAGTGTATTTTATAAACTTTATACTTTATATACTAGATACTGTAGATAACCAATTACATATTATCTGCAGATAATCAGAAGAAAGGCTTTTTAAATTTATGTTCCACTTCTCAATGTGCAACTTATTTGTTATACTTCAACAATATGGATATAGTGACTGCTGCCCAAGCCTACTCATTAGCATTACCTCAAAATGAGCATGAATGTTAGTATCCCCTCTAACCAGTGATGGATTTCAAAATTTTTTAGAACCTCTTCTGTAGGTGTGGCCTGATTTGTGGGAGTGGCTTGCCATCCATGTGACCGGGTGGGAGTGGCTTGCCAGCCATGTGACTGGGTAGGTGTGGCCAATTGGTAAAATGTGGTGAAACTCACTTAACAACGCTCTTGCTTAGAAACCAAAATGTTGTCTCAGAAACTGGCATTTGAAGCATGCAAGTCTTAAAGCTGTTAAGTTACAAGACCCTTGCACCCCTAACCCTTTAGAAAAAGAAACCCCTAGGGTGTTCAAACTTGACAGCTTTAAGACTTGTAGACTTCAACTCCCAGGATTCCTCCTCTCGCTCTTCATCTTGATGTGCGGATGGGCAGGGGGAGGGAGCTGGAACCGGTTCTAAATGGCACTGTAAATTTGTGGAACCTCTTCTATAGAAGAGGTTAGAACTGGCAGGAACCCACCCCTGCCTCTAACTGACTAGTGGTCTGTGCATTTGTGTCTCTTATAATAATACATCCTCTAAATGATTGTAGATTATATGCCAGGATCTTATTTTGATTCTAAATTGCAATAACATTTTTCAGTATCTCCAATCCACTTTTGTAGTCATCCTTGTGGGATCAGTTACTATTCGTCTTGTAGAAATCTCCTTGTTGCATGTACAGCTGGAATGGAAAATTGAATTTCAAATAGACTTGCCATTTATACCTTTGAATACTTGAAAAACAACTTTTCAATCACAGGTATCAAGTAAATGTTGAACAAACATTCAGGTGATGGGGAAACAAAATAAGGTCCTCCCCTTCTGAGACCACAAAATTCCTGGTACAGAATAATAATCTTCAAGATCAGACCTGTATGGAGGTCCATTGTGGCTGAATTGGGTTGCCCTGAATCATCTGTTTTAACTGTCCTATTTTATGTTGAGATTTGTCCAAACCAATGCATAACTCAAGTCCATGTTGTGACTTTCCTATGAAACTCTGATGTCCATCCATCACTCTTCCATCACTGCAACGACCCCATATATTTTACCTGAAATAAACATTTGTGGCAATTCAATATTTTAATACTGTTGAATAACTTGGTAGCTTTTAAATGATAGCATTACATGGATGACCTATAGATTTAAAAAAAAATAACTCAGATACTGGCATGATATTAGTTTAGAGAGTGGGGGAAACCCTCTATAAAACCCTTGTCTAAATGCCTAGTAGCATCTGAATTAAAGTTTGGTTAGAATACAGATGTGACTGTGAATTTTCAATTTTATAAAAACCTTACCTTCTGCTGAAGCTACATTCTAACAACTGTCTTTTTCTCTTATGTTGAGCCAAGTTTGTGCGTATCTCCAAGTCTCCTGTGACTAGCTAAATATCAAAAGAAAGATCATTTTGAGATTTTTGTAACATGTAATTTCATGGACTTTGAAATTAGTTTATGAGTTGGTCCATTAGACTTTTAGAATCTTACAAGTTAATTGGAAATAGGCCTGCTAGAAATCTGCACAATCCATTTGTTCATTAGTAGATAATATTTCTGCAAAAGGCATTCAGTGATACCCCAGCCTTTGAAAAAAGAGGGCTATGAAAGGAATCCTCATCCCCGGCCATCTCCAAATTTATAGAACATTAAAATTTGTGTTCATAAGCTGGAATGGAAAATTGAAAGGACCCATCTGCTGTCAAAAAGGGATTCCTTTCATGCAGCTCTCACCAATTTTTTTTCCAGTTGCTGAAACAAGTCAAGCAATTATTATTGAAATTTAATTTCTGCCCAAGCCAATTCCTCAAGACAATTTTATGCTACATTCCAAGCTCTAATAGTTTAATTATTGCCAACAATTGCTATCAAAAGTTCTTTGCTTATATCTGAGGACTTTGAAAGATATTTTTGTCTACAATTGAAATGCTCCAGGCTTACTGTCCCTGTGAAGGACTCATGCATTTCTTCCGTTGCTCCAAATTGATTGTCATCCAGAGTTGCCCGCCACCCCCCACCCCCAGCCGCCAGTAATAGTCAGTTTCTGAAATAGTGTCAGAACTCCCTGTATTACTTGTCCCTCAGATTCATTTATGTCTTTCCTTATGTACCTTTGTTTCCTTCTTTCTAGAAGACTAGTTTGGTCTTCTGTCCTGTTGAGTAGACGTTTTGAAACATGCCTATCTTAATTTCATTTTTAAAAATTCCCCAGAGCTTCCACTAAACGTTTGAATTTGTTCCGATTTTGTTTCTGTGTTTCTGATTACCACATTTCCAGAGAGCTTAGAGAAGGTCCAGAAGAGGGTAACAAAGATGATGCAAGGACTTGAGGACTAGACCTTTGGAGCATAATCTGGAAAATAAGGAAGAAGGTCTTCAGAAAGATATGCAGGAACTGTTGTCTAGACACAAGGGGTTGAAGCGCCTTTTTTAAAAACTCCATAATAGCCAGATAACATCTGGAATAAGCTCAGATGCTTTCCTAATTCATTAGCCCATAGAAGGATAAGAACTTAAAGCACAGTCAGACTTGCAAGATTCTGTTATTATAACCAATCTGAATCAAAGTTATTTTGGAAAACTACAAGAAAAGTATTCAGGAATTATTGTCCATAACCCAAGCAAGTAGCGCAAAAAATAATGGGTATACAGCATGTGGTAGCTAAATAGGTTTCATTTAAATTGAGAGAAATCATCCTAGTGGTATGATGTATACAATAGAGGAATAGTCTACTTATTGGGGTTATGGGTATCCATTTATGTAGATTCCTAAGAATAGGCTGGACAGCCCCCTGTTTTCCTGCATGTTGCAAAGAGCTAGATTAGAACTAGGGTTTCTCAATCTTGGCATCTTTAAGATGGGTAGATGTCAACTTTGTCATTGCTGGCTGGGGAAATCTTGGAATTGAAGTGCATCCATCTATATTCTGCCAAGGTTGAGAAACATTGGATTAAATGATTCTTGGATAGCCTTCCTTCTTTCTGTGTAGAAGCCCATTTAAGATCCTGCAATTTTAAGTATTGGCTGTAACAAATATTTAGGATAGATCCCTTAAGTAGTTCTTCTTGGTATCTAGATACCCAGGAAGAAATATATAGCCTTGGATATGGTCTACTTTTGACTCTCTAGTTATTCCCTACTCATCCTCATCGAGAAAAAATCCAGGTTGATATTAAACATAGTTTGTTTTAGGATAACATATAACATTTTGTATCACATCAGCAAGATTTGAAGCTCATGGAGTGGCAATTTCAAAATACTCCTTATTAGGAACACTTCTACATGTTCTTGGAAATAAAGACTAAGACAGCTGAACATATACTGTTGAGTTGCCCTACAATTGATTCACCTGCAGAACTATTTTTCCCTTTATTAGCAAATATTTGGCTCCAAAGAGAAGCTTTAAAATGTTCAATTTTAGAATCAGTCTTGCAAAATCTGTGGTAGGGTTTACAATATTAGGCCATGTTAATTGTTAGTAGAAAGCACCGGGTTTCTCCTGAGCTATGCATAGACAAGATAACATCTAGGTTTTTTGATATGTATGCTGGTTTATCAAGTTTAAGTGCCTTTTATGATATTCTTACTCAATTGTTTTTGAGTATACTGTTCTGTTTTATTGTTAACTTTTGCTCTGCAGCTATATAACAAATATGTAAAATCAACATCAGTGATGTTGATTGATTTTTCTGTTGTCCAAAGATTTTATGTTCTTTAAGGCACCATGCCATTCAATTGGTCTATTATATCTCAAGTATTAGGAAACATAGGGAATTGGGGAGGAAGTGATCATCAATTTCAAATGAATTTGCAGAATCAAGAGGTTGATATATATTGTCAACAAAATCTTCAATTTCACCTCCAAAGTATGCTCTTTGGTGCATGAAATTCCCTTATTGTCAAAGACTGCACTTGCACCCTTTTCCCTCTTTGTGTTTGCCAAGTACAACCTAGATCATCTATCAGGTTTCCATTATACAGAAAAACAAAACAACTAACTTATTTTTTTCCCAGTTCATCTAACTCTCCCATACAGATAGAATATTACTTTCTACTGCATCAGGTACAAAGCTTCTGAATTATGGTGGATTATAGCTCAATGATTAGGTTTTATGTTAACACTTTAGTTTTCATGGCAGGTAACTTTCATGAGGTTCCTCCTCAATTCCCTAAGTTTCATAAAGTTACCTGCCTTTTTTTGTTTTTGTTTTCGGTTCCAGGTGCATCACTAATTTGGCCACATAAGGGGGGTGGGAGGCAAGAGCCACATTCCCCCCCCCCAAAAAAAACCACCTTTTTATTATGGATACATAATTGTCAGTAACTTGGTTTCAGCCTACTAGGGCATACAGGGATGTAACCAGATGCCTTAATCATGATTTGCAAATCAAGGGACTTTCTGTGCCACAGAGGTTTCTGAGACATGATTCCAGCACAACCGGGATTCAAGAGCAAGTGTTGAAGGCCACACTTGGAATACTGCATTCAGTTTTGGTCGCCACAATGTAGAAAAGATGAGGAGACTCTAGAAAGAGTGCAGAGAAGAGCAACAAAGATGATTAGGGGACTGGAGACTAAAACATATGAAGAACGGTTGCAGGAACTGGGTATGTCTAGTTTAATGAAAAGAAGGACTAGGGGAGACATGATAGCAGTCTTCCAATATTTAAGGGGCTGCCATAAAGAAGAGGGAGTCAAACTATTCTCCAAGGCACCTGAGGGTAGAACAAGAAACAATGGGTGGAAACTAATCAAGGAGAGAAGCAATTTAGAACTGAGGAGAAATTTCCTGACAGTTAGAACAATTAATCAGTGGAACAGCTTGCCTCCAGAAGTTGTGGATGCCCCAACACTGGAAGTCTTTAAGAAGATGTTGAATAACCATTTGTCTGAAATGGTATAGGGTTTCCTGCCTAGGCAGGGGGTTGGACTAGAAGACCTCCAAGGTCCCTTCCAACTCTGCTATTGTATTGTATTGTATTATGTTGTGTTGTGTTGTGTTGTGTTGTGTTGTATTGTATTGTATTGTATTGTAAGAGCGACAAAGATGGTTTTTCTGCAATATATTAAACCACCCCTTTCCCTGTGAAGAGATCATTTTCTAAGGGAGGGATATCCAACCTTGGCAACCTTAAGATTTGTGGACTCCAACTCCCAGAAATCTGGGAGTTGAAGGCCACACATCCCAGAGTTACCCAGGCTGGATGCCGTTGCCCTAAGGTCAGGTGAAGTTTGGCCTTCCCTTCAATTACTACTAAGTGGGTTATGCATTACACCGTTCCTAGCCTAATGAGATGAACATGGTGGCCGTGATGCCACGGTCACGGTGCCAGAGGCTGTTGATCTGGGTCATCTGGAGATGGTGCACTTTCCACTTGTGCTGTAAATGGGTGTTGGATCATTCTGGATGCATGTTTGTTCGTTACATAAGAAAGGTATGTCTTGGAATGATTTCAGTGTCACTAAACTGTCAACCTTCGTTCCAGGCACCTGTGTGTGCTCTGCCCTGAACCCTTTTGGTTCAGGGTTGCCTTGCAAGAGTAGACCATGAATACATTGCTGTATAAACAAAGGATTAGGTTTCACTCCTGGGTCTCCCTTTTAAAAGTGAGTGCACCAGGAGAGCCTGCTAGTCTCAGATAGAGAGCCCACCTAGGTAATGCACTTTCAAGTGTACTTCATTTATTTACTTTAGATCATTTTTTTGGCTCTGCCTCATCAAAAATTACTGTCTCTCGTTTCATTCTGCCTTTTCTGAAATTGTCCAGATTGTGCACTCCATGTCTACAGGCCCAGTAAAGAGCCAGACCAAGAGGGAAAGCTTTTGAAGAGTTCCCACAGCTGTGAAAACATCAGCCTCAGGCTGTGTGTTGAGTTACTTCAAACAGCTGCTTCAGGTGACTAAACACCTTGAATCTCATTCATCAACTCTTGTTTATACAGCCTGACAGACCGGACTTGGAGAATTAAGTCTGAGTTAAAAAGAAGAAGAAGCAGCTATACTGGAGACGAAGTATGGGAAAAGAAGCAAACGCCCCATACTGTATCTGAGAAGTCAGAAAGAAAATGACTGATTCTTGACAGAAGAGCTAGTGGCTCTGAGTAGAAAAAGCAAGCTTGTCCATCTGCTTTTGTAATGAATTGGCAATTTCTGATCACTTGCTGCAATGAGATGTTTGGTGATCTGCTTTGGTTTTCTGGCTGTCTTTGAGCGCACGCATGCACACATGCACACATGCACACATGCACACATGCACACATGCACACATGCACACATGCACACATGCACACATGCACACATGCACACATGCACACATGCACACATGCACACATGCACACATGCACGTGTGTGCACGCACACATACACACCAGCCTGCTGGCAGCCTGTGGTTCCTTGTGTGCTTGCAAAGTTCTTTGGATCTACAAGACTGCAATTTGGATTGACCGACTCAATTCATATGTTTTATTGATTTTATAACCGGTTGGGCATAAATTATGCCCAACCGTTGTAATAAATTGGCTTAAGGTCTTTTAATTCTCTGTTCAATTGTGTGATGCAGGGCTGATGATTTCCTTCATTGACCACAGTGAGATTCAAAGTATTTGGAATGGTCTTCACGTTGTGGTGGATCAAAAAGCTTCATATTCATTGCTAGTTGTACATATTGCATTTCTTTTATTATTTATTTATTTATTTATTTATTTATTTATTTATTTATTTATTTATTTATTTATTTATTTATTAATAAGATTTATAGGCCGCCCAATCCCGAGGGACTCCGGGCGGCTTACAAAAAAGAGAACAAAGAAATAATGAAGAAAAAAAAAAGGACAGATTTAAAATCACCACACATACATTCGTTCTGATCGGGGCTGGACCTCAACAGTGAGGTCAACAGCCCCAGGCCTGCCAGAATAGCCAGGTTTTAACAGCTTTTCTGAAGGCCATGAGAGTGGGTAAGGTCCGGATCTCTGGGGGTAGCTCATTCCAAAGGACAAAGCAGCCACAGAGAAGGCTCTCCTCCGGGGAGCCGCCAGCCGACATTGTCTGGCTGACGGCATCTGAAGGAGGCCCACCCTGTGGGATCTCACTGGCCGCTGGGAGGTATGTGGCAGTAGGCGGTCTCGCAGGTACGCTCGCCCTAAGCCATGTAGGGCTTAGGATGAGTACACACACAGAGAGAGAGAAACAGACACACATGCACAGACACAGACACACACAAATACACATACACTTCTTATAGTTCTTGGCTAATTCTAAATATTCTATCACTCCCCTCATTCATGGCATATCATTATACTGGAGAAAACTCGGTTTCAACACTTATGCCTACAAGAAGGTAACATAATCAGATATTTACAGTCATGTAACTGCTTTGCAACTGATCAAAAGAATGAAAGGAAATGATACAAATCAGCCGCAAGTGAAGTACAACTGGTTAAGTAAGCTTTAAATATTAAAGAAGATTGTTAATATTTCTGTTTCATCTCAAAATCTGTCGCTTTCTGAAATTGTTGCTAACAACATTTTCCATGGTTTTCAAAAACAGAAAACTACCAGGTCATGACCCACATAGTAATTTGTCCTCATAGTGTGTCTTTTTTTTTTTAGCTAGTTAGGATTCCAAAGAAACTTGCATGCTCTTTTGCCCTAAAATCTGGTTAGAATGATGATGGTGGTTTAGCAGCCCAGTGCTTGAGATTTTAATTATTTTCCTTATCAGTGTATATGTGGATTCTTCAATCAGCTAGGAAAGAATAGCAAATTCCTGATCGCTTTGGAAAAAAAGGAGCTTAGATTACAGAGAGTGACATTATGCAGATTTTGATCTCCAGATATAAATGCATGCATACGCCTGCATGGTATATAGATATGTAGAACATGTAAATGCGAAATTGTATATATCCGAAGCCACTGGGTATCATTTGCCATCATTATTAAATCTAAGATGCATTGCAATGATAGTGGCTCAGTGGCACAAAAACCTCAGGGTATGTCATGACAATCACTCTAGGAATAAGCTGGATGTAAGTCTCTTGATCAGGTAGCAAATCACCGCAGAATGAATGTGTCCTCTCTTATATTTATGAGAGGGTGGAACAAAACGGTAATCAAAATCTGGTTACTGCTTGAGGAGGCTGTGGGGAAGAAAATGTGACCAGTGTACGGTTTAAAGGCAGAGCCTTGTTCATGTGCTACTCCAAACTCTTGAAATAAAGCTGGCTCAAGATGTTTTGCTGTTTAAGGTAGAGAAGTACATAGTGCCCCACATTTTCAAGTCAGTCTTTGTTCTACCTAACGCTGGCAATGTCATTGCAGTTATCCAACTGAGGGAAGCTGGGAGGAATCAATAAGAAAATGATAACAATAATGCCTTCAACTATTAAAAAAATAGAACTTTTGTGAGACTCAAATCAACTCGGAAAAGGTAGAAAGAGTACAAGAAGACATGCCCATGGGCAGGATGCAAGGTTGGATCTGCTATTCCTCTTTGCTGCATTCCATATAAACTGGGCCAACTCGAGTTTTGCATATACATATATGCATATACATATAAAAAGGTAAAGGTAAAGGTTCCCTTCGCACATATGTGCTAGTCATTCCTAACTCTAGGGGGCAGTGCTCATCTCTGTTTCAAAGCCAAAGAGCCAGCACTGTCCGAAGACGTCTCCGTGGTCATGTGGCTGGCATGACTAAATGCCGAAGGCACACAGAAGACTGTTACCTTCCCTCTAAAGGTGGTTCCTATTTTTCTACTTGCATTTTTACATGCTTTCGAACTGCTAGGTTGGCAGAAGCTGTGACAACTAATGGGATCTCAGTCCATTACGCAGCACTAGGGATTCAAACCTCTGAACTGCCGACCTTCTGATTGACAAGTTCAGCATCTTAGCCACTGAGCCACCACGTCCCTCACATATACATATATGCAATGTGTATATACAATACAATACAATAGCAGAGTAGGAAGGGACCTTGGAGATCTTCTAGTCCAACCCCCTGCCTAGGCAGGAAACCCTATACCGTTTCAGACAAATGGCTATCCAACATCTTCTTAAAGACTTCCAGTGTTGGGGCATCTCCAACTTCTGGAGGCAAGCTGTTCCACTGATTAATTGTTCTAACTGTCAGGAAATTTCTCCTCATTTCTAAGTTGCTTCTCTCCTTGATTAGTTTCCACCCATTGCTTCTTGTTCTACCCTCAGGTGCCTTGGAAAATAGTTTGACTCCTTCTTTGTGGCAACCCCTGAGAAATGGGAACACTGCTATCATGTCCCCCCTAGTCCTTTTTACTATATGTTACATACTATACGTATTGAGTACAAAGGTGTTAAGGGAGAGATTATCCTCAGCTGTTCATCCAGAGAGATTTTGGGTACAGTAAAATGAATGGGCTAGTAATAGCTCCTGAAATTTTGATGAACATCAACGTCTGCAGAGAATCAAATGAGCTGTGGTGGTGCAGTGGTTAGAGTGCAGTACTGCAGGCTACTTCTGCTGCCTGCCGTCTGCCTGTAATTTGGCAGTTTGAATCTCACCAGGCTCAAGGTTGATTCAGCCTTCCATCCTTCTGAGGTGGGTAAAATGAGGAGCCAAATTGTTGGGGACAATATGCTGACTCTGTTAACTGCTTAGAGAGGGCTTTAAAGCACTGTAAAGTGGTATATAAGTCTAAGTGCTATTGCTAAACTCCCTCTAGGTCTTTTGCAAAAGGAACAAATCTAAAGTGGATATTGCTTTTAGATGTTTGTCTGATAAAAAGCACAGAGAGAAATAAGCAAAACTTTTCTGTGAAACCAAAAATGATTTTTCCACTTTTTAGTTCTACAGGTGGTCCTCGACTTACAACCATTTGTTTAGTGACCATTCAAAGTTACAGAGGCACTGAAAAAAGTGATTAATGACCATTTTTACACTTACATTGGCAGCAGTCTCCTGGTCACATGATCAAAATTCAGATTCTTGGTAACTGGCACATATTTATGATGGTGGCAGTGTCCTAGGGTCATGTGATCACATTTGGTGACTTTCTGCCAAGCAAAGTCAATGGGGAAGCCAGATACACTTAACCACCATGTTCCTAACTTAACAACTGCAGTGATTCACTTAATGACTGTGGAAAGAAAAGTTGTAAAATGGGGCATTTTAACATCTTTATGTCTCTAGATGTTTATCTGTCAAAAAAACTCAGAATTTTCCCCAGCCACTGGAAACAGTATTGTAGTAATTAGCACAAACTGTCCTAAAAGGAGTGGGCTTTGGTTATTCCAACCTTAATCCTTTTATTCACATAATGAAGATAGAAGAAAAGTAGGATAGCCTATGATCCCTCGTCCTTGGAATGATGAATTCAATAGCTATAAGGGTAAGAAAGTATGCATAAAGTAATTATTATTGTAAAATTCTTCAAAATAAAGTATTTTTGAAGAACACCACCATTTGTTGTGTACCTACATTTGGAAGAGGAATAATAAATGTCTAAAAAGGATCAAAAACAGAAGGAGTATTACTATAAGACTCTAGACAGTCTTGAATGATCTATTAAGAATAAGAATGGGATTAGGAATCCTAACTGTAGCAAAAGTATACTAACAGAATAACAGAGTTGGAAGGGAACTTGGATGTCTTCTAATCCAACTCCCTGCTCAGGCAGAAAACCTTGGCCTATACCATTTAAGACAAATTGTTGTTCAATCTCTTCTTAAAAACTTCCAGTGTTGGAGCATTTATAACTTCTGGAGGCAAGTTGTCCCACTAATTAATTGTTTGAACTGTCAGGAAACTTCTCCTTAGTTCTATGTTGCTTCTCTCCTTGATTAGTTTCCATTCATTGCATCTTGTCCTGCCCTCAGGTGCCTTGGAGTCCCTCTTCTTTGTAGCAGCCCCTCAGATTTTGGAACACTGCTATCATGCCTTTCTTTTCATTAAATTAGAATACCCAGTGCCTGCAACCATTCTTCATATGTTTTAGCTTCCAGTTCCCTAATCATCATTGTTGCTCTTCTCTGCACTCTTTCTAGAGTCTCATTTTTACATTGTGGCAACCAAAACTAGATGCAGTATTCCAAGTGTGGTCTTAGCAAGGCATTATAAAGTGGTATTAACACTTCACATGATCTTGATTCTACCCCTCTGTTTATGCAGCCTAGAACTATACTATTAGTGTAGTAGCAGTATACTATTAGTGGTAGCAGTGGCAGTAGTACAGATAGCATTGTAAGTTGCTATAGTCATAAGTTGAATTAAATGTGGTTATTAAACAAATCCAGGTTCCCCAAATGGCATGTTCACCTTTTTTTGCCAGAAATTAGCAAAAAGGGTCACAAATAATAATTATGTGACTGCAGAACACTGCAACTGCTCATAAATGCAAGCTGGTTGCCAAAAGCACAAACTGCAATCATATGACTGCAGGGTTGTGTGATGGTCATAAGAGCAAGTTCAGACCATAAATCACTTTTCTGAGATGGTCATAACTTCAAACAATTGTTACACAAGTGGCCATAAGTTGGAGACTGTAATATAACGTAGGTTTCCCAATTCACCAGAATGTAAAAAAAGAAACCTTTTTTTTCTCTCGACAAAGGTATTTTTTTGATACAGTCACATAATGGAAATGTTGGTTCTGTTTTGTTCAATTAAAGAAAATGTATTATTCAGCTTTTACCTGAGTACAACAGAGCCTGCATTAAATCAGTACCCCATGAGCCTTCCCTCACCTCAAAACATTTGTCATTTATTTTATGCTTTAAAAGTTTATTTTGGCGAGGATTGAAATTTAATTTGATCTTCAAAGAAACACAACAATGGAAATATAAAGAGGAAGCTTTTGTTCTCTCCCTGGGAGTTCTGAAAGGTAATAATTATGAAATGATAAGATTCTAAATGAAAATGTCATTTGCAAAGGTTGAGGTTGAAAGCAGCACAAGCCCATGTAATGCAAGGAAATGTCAGATTTGATTCATGAACATAAATGCAACCAAAAGTATTTAATTTGAAATCATATGATGATTTATTGTCTAAATATTAAACTATTCCGAGTGGGAGAAAAATCTCCTAAGTATGTCTCACATCAAACCCAGTGCAGCTTTGGAAAAACAGGGGGCATTGATGTTAATAATAAATACTTGTCCTAGACATATTAATAAGTTGCCTAAACTATGGCTAAAATGTTCACAGCCATTTTAACACAACAGAAAACAAGAGGTTGGCAATTCATCAAAGCAACTCTACTCACACAAAGCTATGATAGGTCCAGCTCACCAGGGGGAACAAATATGTTTGAAATTTGTAGCAATTCCGTGAAACTTACAATTCCCCCTCAAAAAAACCTCTCATTAAGGTTCATGAGGTAAATTTTCAACCCCAAATTGAACTTGCGTCAATGCGTACCAGTCTTTGTATCCAAATCAGTTCCAGTTCTTTCCTTTCTACAATATTCTTCCAAAAGCTTCCTTGGCTATTTCTTTTCACTAGCTAAGTGTTATGGCCCACCAGTGGAGCTGGCAGCAGATTCAGACAATGAGGAGGATGGGGAGGAACATGGGCCAGTCCTATAGTCTGGAGAAAGCTCTGATGAGGGCAATGTGTCAGAGGCAGAGATGGGGGCAGAGCCGTATGCCATTTATCAGCTGCCTTCAGAATCAGATATCAGTGAGGCAGGCTAGAGCCTGTTCCCATTGTGCGCATGCACAGAGTTGCCAAATGAACAGCTAGAGAACAGGGGGCTACTTGGGAGTAAGACCACAGGTGGACGGTGAATGGCCCCTCCCAGAGGAAATGAAAGAGGAGCAAAAGAAGGGTGGAGTTTGCAGGAGTCAATTAGTTTGCTTAATTGGTTCATGACTCTCCGAGACTCCTTGCCAAGTTCTGCAGATATCAGCCTCTCACCTCTCCAAGCTAGATAAGGTCTGTGACTGTAAATCCTCCCTCAAAAGACTTTGTTGGATGTGAATGAGTAGAATTCACAGTAAATTAATAAAAGGGTTTTTTGTCGTGACAAGGAGTTTGCTTCATGCTCTGGTGAAGCCTAGATCTGAACACTAAGATGTTACCATGAAATCCATGTAAATAGATGTCCATGAACTACACTGGCTACCAGTCTGTTTTGAGTGCTGGGAGAGAAGGCCTACTTCGGATCCCATTGGTCAAAGAACTCTGACTGTTGGAATCCAGAAGAAGAGCCTTCTCTGCCTTAGTGTCTGCCCTTTGGGGCATCTTACCCTCTAAGGTAAGACCTGCCCCCATCCTCCTATCCTTCTGAAGACCAGGCTCTGCAGCTTGGCCTGGGGACCAAATAGGGTAATTCCACTTTGGAGGTGGCTGCTGGATTGATGGAAGCCTCTACCTGCCCCCAGGCTCTCTGCTTCCCACCCATCCATCGTTTTGGTTATCATATTGATGTATTATTCCCGTGGTGTTCTTTTGTCATCGTTTATTTTTCAATTGCTTTATTTTTCTTTTATTATTTTCTCTCTCTTTTTTTTGCATTCCTTTTTTCCTTTTTATTATTGTAAGCTGCTTACAGTAGCCCTAGGGCCATGAAGACAATCCTATGGCACATGTGCCAGACATGGCACACAGAGCTATTTCTCCAGGCACGTGAGCCATTGCACATTGCTATTCTGGGTTATGACATGCCGGCCATCTGGTTTTCAAATGTGCAGGAGCACCAGAAACTGGAAGAACAGGCACCTGGTTTGCATGCGCGTGCCAGGCAGCTTCTCTTCTGGTTTCTGGCACATGCATGCACACCACCCAGGTGATGTTCCTACATGCATGCATGCCACAAACTGGAAGACAAGGCGGCAAGTGTGCATGCGTGCACCAGAAACAGGAAGATCATCTTCCCAGAGCACACATGCATGCCGGGCAGCTGCTTTTCCGGTTTCTGGCACGCAGATGCACACGCGCACTACCGTTTCGGCACTTGGTGCCGAAAAGGTTCGCCAACACTGCCCTAGGGCAAGATTGGCAGCAAATAAATTTACCAAATAAATAAATAAATCAGCCAATTATTAATATTGTTATTACAATATTACCTGGCCAACAATCTGGGTGGATATTTATTTATTTATTTATTTATTTATTTATTTATTTATTTATTTATTTATTTATTTATTTATTTATTTATTTATTTATTTATTTATTTATTTATTTATTTATTTGTCTTGTATGCCGCCCACTCCCGAAGGACTCCGGGCGGCTCACAATAGACAAGGGAAGGGGAAATAAATAGACAAAGACAACACTTTAAAAAAAACCGCAACATTCACAGTTTCCGTGGGGCTGGATGTTTCACAAGCCCCCCGGCCTGCTGGAGCAGCCAGGACTTGGTGGCTTTGCGGAAGGCCGGGAGGGTAGTAAGGGTCCGGATCTCCACGGGGAGGTCATTCCAGAGGGCTGGAGCTGCAACAGAGAAGGCTCTCCCCCGGGGAGTCGCCAGCCGACATTGGCTGGCGGATGGAATCCGGAGGAGACCTAACCTGTGAGATCTAATCAGTCTATGGGAGATAAGATTCCTGTACTTAAAATCCAAGCGTAGTTTTTACAGACCTTAAAAATATCAGTTTGTATTTTGTATCTTTGTATGCAAAGCATATATTCAATCATGAAACTCCATCTTACTTAGTTTTTTTAAAATATTTTTTTTTAAATTTCCCTTAATTAACAAGCTATCTTACTTAAGCAAATCAGTTGCCTTATAATTGAATATTACCTTTGGAATCTTATGAATTCCAATAAGAAATAAAATAAATAAACCATTTAGCCAAACCTTTCATACAAATATTCTCCTTGATTGCTAGCCAAGTATAAGCAACGGATATTCTATTGCTGGAAATAAAACCAATGTAGCCAGTGTATTATTTTTAGAAATCATATGGCGTATTATTTGAAATGATCAATTATCTAGAAAAATAAACTCATTGGTAAATTACTGAGTAGAATGTTGTAAGTGGATAAGTGAGTTTTATAAATGAACATTGGACCGCAATAAATATTGGCACCATGTTAAACTAGTTCATATGACTAACCTTCATTCTTTGTGTTATCACCTGTGCAATAATTAGGAATTACTGTATAGTTAAGTAGCAACATTCTAGACATGTAATCCCTTTTCTTGATCTCCTAGCATACTGTATAAGTGAAGGGTTGTGTACAGCATGATATTGGCAATATCCGTATCTTTTTTATCAAAACGCATGTTAAAAAGTGCACATATCTACTAGTATGAATTCCTGGACTTCACCATCTGCTCTGGATCTTTTTCAATACCAATTAAACACAGCAGGTTAACTGACATTTGGTTCATTTAAATAAAGTATACAGAGAGATGTGGCTTTGTCTATGTTTCAAGTGAGGGTTGAGGTTGATGGGAAGGTAGATAAGACTTCTCAATTTGTAATGATCGACTGCCAGTTTCACACAGTTTTGAGGAATTCTCAAAGAATTCTACCTTCTCTTCCATTTGTAGTAACCATGTTTTTAATTAAGAAAACATTATTAGCCCCTCCCCCACCTGCTGCATCCATTTATGAAACAACCACAACTCAGTGAAAGAGCACACTTTTGGTATTATGAAGTTGGGCTTGGAAAAAAATGTATCCACAAATCTTCTATAACATAGAATACCCAGAACTGACTAAGTGGATCATGCATGGATAGAACCAGTAACTGAAGTGTCTTCCTAAGAGTAATTTGGTTAAGCTACATAAATAAAGCCAAGTGTATTTGGGAAATTTTGTAGTAGAATTTATGTTAGCACTACTGGATTCAAACAGAACATATATTTGGCACCAAGACAAACAAAACCCATCAATTGCTGACCATTAGGCAGGTGACATAAAAATACATACTTGTTGTGGGACAACACAACATGCAATCTTGGTGCTCCAGGATTGCTGTGGACATCTCTGTTGCTGTACGGTCCTTTTGGACCTAAACTGTCCTGCAGAGACGGTGATAGAGAAGGGCACGTCCTGCTGATATCAGGGGCATCACAAAGCCCCTGATTGAAGCTCTTTTTTTCCAGCTACAAGAGAAGGAGCTGCACAATGTTGGGACACACCCCTGAAATGGAAGCAGAGCAGGAGAGAGAGTGTGTCGAAATTGGTGAGATAAATTTTACTATTTGAGAAGAGAACACCCAAAAAGACTTAGAGCAAAATTAAAATTGAAGACAGAAGAGAGTAAGTGGTGGATTAAGCCTGTATTAAAATTAGAGTGTTATCTTTCTTTTCTTAACTTCATTTTTTTTAGATGGAATTCTTACGAATGCCCCTTACTTTTTAAATTGGACTGGTCATCTATTTTTTCTTAACTTTTTGTATTTGTGGAGCAAGAATATATTTCTTTTTGCAACGTTCGGGTGGATTTTACCTTTAAAAAAATTTCTCTAATGCTCGGAACAAAGAAAGAGCTAAAAGTAGAAGAAAAAGAAGTAACACTTCCACCTAGAGGCTGGAGGTTTGGAAACACTAATTCCTATGAACATTTGATTTATATTTTATATCTCAAAGTCCTTGACTTTGTTTACTGAAAGGAACATTGGGAAGAGCAAGATTTGTTTATACAGGTGCTCTTTTGGAGTATTATCAGTAGCTGGACTGGAGTGAAAGCCTGGACTTGAAATATTATAGAGAATTTGTTTGAAATTTACAAATTAGCCTTGGATGGTTTAGTGGCAGTGCTTACAACCTGGGAAAATGGGGCAACATGAAGAAGAAGAAAAGGAATTAACATTGTAAATAATTATGTTAGAAATTCAAAATGTTCTAATAAGCACAGAGAGAATTGATAAGAAATTTGAGATTATAGAACAACACATAGAAAGAATGGAGGGAAGAGTTGAGAATATTTACAAAATGATGATGAAATTTGAGGAGAGAGTTCAAAAAGCTGCAGAGAAATATGAACAAAGTGATAAGAAAATTGTTCACATTGACAGCAAAACAAGAGTGGAGGGAAATGATATGTGTGAATTACTGAAAGGGGAGATCAACGAACTCGAATTCTAACCCAGACCTCAAAATATAGATGAAGAAAGGGGAGAAAATTTGGCAGAAACAATGAGAGTAACTTTGGCAGAAGCACTAGTGATAACCAAAGGCAAGATGATGGAAAGAACAGATGGAAGGTTTCAACTCTCTATAAGATATGGAATGAACAACAAGTTGCTAAGAGAAGTCCACATAAGACTTATCAAGAAACACTTAGAATACAGATTCTACAAATGGCAAGAGATATTAGACTGCACTACTACTGGAAGGATACAGGATGATGAAATGAAATGTTACAATAAAATCAAATCAAACTTAGTTAAACTTTGAGTATTATGTATACGACAAAGTAATAATAGTTATAGTCAAATAAATGATTAACAATGATAATAATGCATTTATATATACTAGATGGATAATATTAAATTTTATATAAAATTGCAAGTACATCTATGGAGATGAGGTTGAAAACCTTTTTTTATAAAAGATAAACAATTTTATACACACCATAAAGTAAAGTAAAGATGTAATATCATTGGATGATTTTAGGATGATGTAATGAAACACCATAATATAAATTTACATTAAATTTAGTTATACTTCATATAAAAAGAATGTAATAATAGCTATACTCAATGAATTGAGCTATACTCAATGCCAATTACCTCCCAAAGACCCATTAGATCACACAGATTAGGCCTCCTCCAGGTTCCGTCTATGGCCAATGTCATCTGGCTACTACCCGGGGGAGGGCCTTCTCTGTGGCGGCTCCGGCCCTTTGGAACGAGCTCCTCGCAGAGATTCGGACCCTCTCCTCTCTCCAGGCCTTCCGAAAAGCTGTTAAAACTTGGCTGTGTCAGCAGGCCTGGGGTCGATGAGTTCCCTTCCCCTCTCGAATCGTGTGGCTGTTGGTTGTTTTAAATTCCCTTGTACTTTTTTGTTGTAGTTCTTTGTGTTTCCCTTCCCCTCCCTTTGGTTTGTGCGCTGCCCTGAGTCCCGCTGGGAATAGGGCGGCATATAAATAAAATGAACCTTGAACCTTGCTTGAATGTTTAATAATCATAATAATTGTATACATATATATTAGATTTATGATATTAATAATGGAAAAAAACACGGAATTGGAAATTATTAGAAAATGTTACCAATACTAAAATAATATAATGACTTAGAATAGGATATAAAAATACTTTATTATTGGATATATTGAAGATGATACAATGAATTATTATAATATAAATGAATTTATATTTAGAATACCTTGTTTAAAAAGAAAAAAAAAACAATAGTGATAATCAATAGGGGGCCAAAGTATTTGAGTTTCATCTTCAGGATCTGGCCTTCTAAAGAGCAGTCAGGTTGATAACCTCTAGGACTGACCAGTTTGATCACTTCCAGTCCAAGGGACTCGCAGGAGTCTTCTCCCGCACCATAGTTCAAAGGCCTCAATTCTTTGGCTCTCAGTCTTTCTTATGGTCCAACTTTCACAGACATAAAAATACATTACTACTGAGTGAATAATCCAAATTTGGTCCTACATAGGGTTTTGGTTTTGGACATTAACCAAAACAAAAGCAATAAAATTTTTGAAAATCAAATAGCACTGAGAGAGACCCTGGACTGGCTCAACATGTGGGCAGCCCAGCTGAAAAGTTTTGATCAATGAGATACTCAAAATTTGGGAACTTGTGGCAATTAGAGCTGGTGTTCTTTTACCCAAGCTAATGTCAGAGAATGTTTGAGTTAATTTAAACTGGATACCAGCACACCTTTAAAGGTAAAGGTAAAGGTTCCCCTCGCACATATGTGCTATCTTGACTCTAGGGGGTGGTGCTCATCTCCGTTTCAAAGCCAAAGAGCCAGCACTGTCCGAAGATGTCTCAGTGGTCATGTGGCCGGCATGATTAAATGCCAAAGGCACATTGGAACATTGTCACCTTTCCACCAAAGGTGGTCCCTATTTTTCTACTTGCATTTTTTTTACATGCTTTCAAACTGCTAGGTTAGAAGAAGCTGGGACAAGTAACCAAGCTCATTCCGTTACACGGCACTACGGATTTGAACTGCCAAATTGCTGACCTTTTTGATTGACAAGCTCAGCATCTTAGCCACTGAGCCACCTTTTTTGAAGCATAAATAAGTCCATTGATCAGTGCTATTAATCTGTGCTATTGGATCAGATTCAAAGATAATTCTGAAGAGGGGAGAGTCACTTTTTTAATTAATTGATTGATTGATAAAATCTCCCAGCTCAGACTAGGTGACTCTGGAAAGCATACAACATAAACACCCAATATTTTTTTTTAAAAAAAATCTAAAAGCAAGCAGGCAAAACACATCATGTCTCCAAGTCCAGATATCAAGCGTCTTTGATAGATGCATGAACATTTTTAATATTCAGTTAATTCAATTTTGGATCATTGACTGGATTTCAGTATGTGCATATCAAAATTTGTGTTACGTTAGATGGGTGAGGTAATGAGTAATCTTGACTACTGTTGGTCAAAGAAATCATATCCAGATTTATGACATAAATCAAATGAGAGAAACTGAAAGGAAAGCATCCATGTAGAAGGGGTGGAAACATTGATATTGAATTTTATTTTTCAATCAATTTCTTAATAATTCCTAACACTATTTTATCTTTTCAAGAATAAGGCAGAAGACAAAGGTATCATTTTAAAAAAGTGTTCTCCTTTGGAGACCGAGATAAGCATTGAAATCAATGCTATGCAAAATCTTCTTTTATTGCATGCAGTTATATTTTTTAAAAAACCCTCAAAGAAATAAAGGAATGGGAAGATGCTGAAACATGTTATCTTGCTATAATACTCTTGTTAGTTATGTGTTTTCATAATGTTTGCTAATAGCCGCAATGTGCTTGAATTGTTTCTAAAATATCTTTTTTTTTCCTGAGCAAACTATAAAAATGTATGCGCTGACAAAAAAAAAAAGAGCTGCTTGCAATATGTTTGCATGGAAATTAATCCATATTATTTGCTAAAGTCTTAATAATGCTATTATTACAGTAGAAACTATTATGACTCTTTTGTTCATTCTGGTGAAGCATTGCTCAATATTTCAGGGATTACATATATTAGTGACATTTTCATTATGACAAAAATCACTAAATCAGTTTGAGTTTTGCAGGGAAATGATGAAATGGTTAGACATGAAATCAAGGTATAACACAAAGTCCCTTCATTGCTTTATTCTAAGTTAACTCCTTGTGCATACAGATAGATCTCTATTTACAACAGTTCATTTAGTAACCATTCAAATTTACAACGGCACTGAAAAAAAGTGACTTATAATCATTTTTCACACTTACAACCATTGCAGCATCTCCATGGCCATGTAATCAAAATTCAGATCTCGGCAACTGACTCCTATCTTGGTTGGTTGCAGTGTCCCAAGGTCACGTGATCCACTTTTGCAATCTTCTGACCAGCAAAGTCAATGGGGAATCCAAAATCACTTAACAAGCGTGTAACTAACTTAACAACTGCAGTGATTCCCTTAAAATCTTTGGTATAAACGGTAAAATGGGGCAAATCTCACTTAACTGTCTCATTTAACAACTTTCTTAAATTTTTGATTGTGGTCATAAATCAAGGATTACCTGTAGGTAGATTAAAGGTAAAGTTTCCCCTCACACATATGTGCTAGCCATTCCCAACTCTAGGGAGCAGTGCTCATCTCTGTTTCAAAGCCGAAGAGCCAGCGGTGTCTGAAGACATTCTCCGTGGTCATGTGGCCGGCATGACTAAATGCCGAAGGCTCACAGAACACTGTTACCTTCCCACCAAAAGTGGTTCCTATTTTTCTACTTGCATTTTTACATGCTTTCAAACTGCTAGGTTGGCAGAAGCTGGGACAAGTAATGGGAGCTCACTCTGTTATGTGGTGCTAGGGATTCGAACCGTGAACTGCTGATCTTTCTGATCAACAAGTCTTAGCCACTGAGCCACCGTAAAACTCCATTAATAACTGTGGCAAGAAAAATAGTAAAATGGGGCAAACTTCATTTAACAAATGTTCTGCTTAGGAACATAAATTTTGGGCTCAATGGTGGACGTAACTCGAAGACTACCTGTACAAGCAATCCAGCAGAATTCACTTTTAGAATGAATGGATTCCATTTTAGTGATGTACTGCAGGTCATTTTCTTCTCTTCCCCTGAATGCCTCTTGAAATGATACCACGTAGCAGCTGGAATCACAGGCAAGTTGATTTTCAGATCTCCCTGCTCTTGAATTTCGTCTCCTATTAGACAACTGTCTTCACGGAAGCGATTTTTTTCCCCCTCAATGATTTACCTTTCACATTTTGCACTTGCTTTGGAGACTCCCAAAGCACTTAACGTCACCTGTTGAAAAAAATCATATTCTTTTAAAACCACAAAGCACAGACCACACAGCAAATGCCGCATTTTAAAACCAATACAATAACACTTCACAATCCCACCACCTGTTGGAACATATAGATTTTCACTTGGCAGCTAAATGACATTTAGGTGAAAGAGACCTGATGAATCTCGGAGGGCTTAGCGTTACATCGCCTGAGAAACTGCTCTGCCAAAAGTCCTCTTCCACATTTCTTCCATTTGGTAGTGGTAGATGATCTTCCTCATGAGAAGAGGGGCAGATAATCCAGAAAAGAGGAGTCCTTGAAGTATTCCTGCACCTTATACAGTGTAAAGCTGTAAAGCTGAAAAACTAGCATCAAAAATGATTAGGCAACTGGAGTCTAAAACCTATTAAGAATGGTTGTAAGAACAGTCTAATGAAGAGAAGGACTACTTCTCTGACATGACAGCAGTCTTCCAATGTATAGGGAGCTTCCCCAAAGAAGAGGGAGTAAACCTATACTCCAAAACACCTGAAGATAGGACAAGAAGCAATGGATGGACACTGAGCAATGAGAGAGCTAATGGAGAATTAAGGCGAAATTTCCTAACAGTGAAAACACTTAATCATTGGAACTGCTTGCCTTCAGAGGTTGTGGGTGCTCCATCACTGCAGCTTTTTAAGAAGAGATTGGAGAGACATTTGCCTGAAATGGTAAAAGGTCTCTATTCTACTCTACTCTACTCTACTCTACTCTACCCTACCCTACCCTACCCTACCCTACCCTACCCTACCCTACCCTACCCTACCCTACCCTACTCCACAACCAGAAGCTAAGTCAAGTGGGAGCAACGAGAGAGAGGGGGGGAAGGGGGAGGGGGAGAGAGAGGGAGAGGGAGAGAGAGGGTGGAAGGGAGAGAAAGAGAGAGTGAAAAGGAGAGAGGGAGAGGGAGAGAGGGAGAGAGAGAGAGATGGTGTGTGTGTGTGTAAGTAATCTTATTTTTATTTCTCTGTAAAAGAAAGAAAAGATTGGAGAGACATTTGCCTGAAATGGTAAAAGGTCTCCTGCTTGAGCAGGTTTGGACTGGTCCAAACTCAACTCAACTCAACTCAACTCAACTCAACTCAACTCAGCCCAGCCCAGCCCAGCCCAGCCCAGCCCAGCCCAGCCCAGCCCAGCCCAGCCCAGCCCAGCCCAGCCCAGCCCAGCCAAGCTCAGCCCTGCTCTGCTCTGCTCCACTCCACTCCAGAAGCTAAGTCAAGTGGCAGTAACTACACACAGAGAGCTGGGATGTAAGTGTGCAAGTAATCTTATTTTTATTACTCTGTAAGAGAAAAAAGAGATTGGACAGGCATTTGGCTGAAATGGTAAAAGGTCTCCTGCTTGAGCAGGTTTGGACTGGTCCAATTCTACTCCACTCCACTCCACTCCACTCTGTTTTTCTACAACCAGAAGCTGTCAAGTGGGAGCAACGAGAGAGAGACAGAGAGACAGAGAGATAGGGAGAGAGGGGGGGAGAGAGAGAGAGAAATAGGGAGAGAGAGGGGGAGGGAGGGGGAGGGAGAGGGAGTGTGTGTTTGTGTGTAAGTAATCTTATTTTTATTTCTCTGTAATAAACAGAAGCAATATATTATAGTCAAAGATAGTATAGAAAATACCACCATAACAATGTGAGTGAATTTAGAAACTGCTTATACATGCTCATATGCTTGCCCTATCTGCCCAATTATCTTAGTCTATTACAGCAGACAAGATATGCCAGTAGAATGCATGTTCTTATGATATCCTACAATAGATCTCTACATTCCTGTTTGCTGGTAGACACCTGGGGTTTCTTGCCTTCACTGCTTTAACAGGACCATTTGCATGTTCTGCTAAAAATTATTGTAAAAAGAATACAAAATCATCCAACTATAGTTAGTTCAGTGCAGATTTTCTTTCTATTGAATAAAATTGGTCCTGGATATGCCTAACTGTTTCTTCTGTAAATTATATATCTTTCTTTATCTTTATTTTATTTCCTGTTTTTTTTTTTGGAGGGACACTTTTGCTTCCCACAAGGAGCAGGTATAGCTGAAGCAATGTCTTCTTAGGTCTCAATTCTCCTGCTCATTTTCTATCTACCTTTATTTCAACCCGCTTGCTATTAAGGGCATTAATTTAAATTCATTTATAGGATTACTGCTGTAGACTCCAGCACAAAGATTATCTGCTTAGCACCGTTTTGTGTGTAGGGTTGGATCATATATCATATTAATTTCTCTGGTGTGGAAACCAGCACCCATGGACAGCTGTCCTCATCATGGCTTCCCAGAAAATGGCCAACAATATCAAATTATCCTGGTGTCTGATTATACAAATAGTTAATGCTTGCAAATTCCTTCAGTGGAAAAGTTCTGGTTTGTTTTCAAGGAAACAAACACACTACTGACACACTCTAAACATGCCTTTCCCCCCTTTCTTTGAAAAAGAAACAACTTAACACTATTTTCATTGGTGACCTCAGCCACATTATTATTATAGGCATATTTTGTCAAATATTCTCAGCAAAGGATGATTTCAGTTTTTATTTTCAGGTTTGATGATCTTGATCAAAATCAATATATAGACTTCATTTTTTAAACTGTTAGAAACAGGTATTTTGATATATTTAAGCAACAGTAAATAATCCTTAGTGTGTGTTGATATGAAATTAAATGGGGAAAAAATGACAGTGAGTGGCAAATGACAGACAAAACAATAACCAATGATTCATATATTTCGCCTACTTAGAAAAGTAGCAGAATCTCATCTAAATTTTATACAGTATGCTTCTTTTAAAAGTTTAATTTGATTTCAAAAATATACAAAGGGAGAAACCATTGTACACCGAAACACAGAATAACACACACACACACATGTATGTTATATATGTTATATATATAAAAACAGCACTGAAAAATGTGACATGACCATTTTGCATAGTTACGACCTCTGCAGCATCCTCATAATTATGTGTTCAAAATTCAGATGCTTGGCAACAGGTTCATATTTATGACCACTGCTGTGGCTCAAGTCATGTGATCTCCATTTGTGACCTTCTGACAAGCAAAACCAATGGGGAGAGCAGATTCACTTAACAACTGGGTTACTAATTAACTGCAGGGGTTTCACTTTACAACTCTGGCAAGAAAGGTCATAAAATGGTGCAAAATTCACTTAACTGTTTCATTTAACAACATAAATTTTGGATTCCATTTGGGTCATAAGTCAAGAAATGTCTCCCATAACAACAGGAATGTTGGGCTCACTTGACTCAATCATAAGTCAAGAATTACCTATAATCGTAAGTGTAAAAAGCAATTGTAAGTCACTTTTTTCAATGCAGTTGTAACTTTGAACAGTCAGTGAACAAGCTGAGCACTGGCAATTCTGCATCTTTGATGATGGTGATGCTTGTGATGTGAAAGCATCAGTGCATCATTGGCTTGGGACTAAAAGAGATTTATTTTGCATAAAAGCAGCCATTTATCTCCATGGGAATAACATAGAGATCAAAGTAAGAAATGCACCTATAGTTCAGGGATAGCTACAAACTCCCTTGGAGAAGGTCCAAGAGTTCTACTAAAAGCTGACATTGGATCATAAAGTTTGACAGAAGTGGGGAAATGTTATATATCTCAGGAATAGTCCTATCAATTTATTTTCAATTACAGTTAAGTTCAATTGTGACTTCATTTTCCCCTCCTGGCCTCCACTTTGTATTTTGTATTTGTATTTATTAGGATTTATAGGCCGCCCTTTATAGCAATAGCAATAGCAGTAGACTTATATACCGCTTCATAGGGCTTTCAGCCCTCTCTAAGCGGTTTACAGAGAGTCAGCATATTGCCCCCAACAATCTGGGTCCTCATTTTACCCACCTCGGAAGGATGGAAGGCTGAGTCAACCCTGAGCCGGTGAGATTTGAACCGCTGAACTGCTGATCTAGCAGTAGCCTGCAATGCTGCATTTAACCACTGTGCCACCTTGGCTCTTTTCCCTGAGGGGACTCAGGGCGGCTTACAATCATTAGGAAGGGGGTGCAATTCAAAAATAAACAATATGTGAACAAAGTAAAATAATAAAAACACAACTTGCATTCAACACTCAACACTCGGGTAGGGCAAATTAGAAGCTTATCCCCAGGCCTGTTGGGATAGCCAGGTCTTGAGGGCTGTGCGGAAGGCCTGGACGGTGGTGACGGTGCGTATCTCGACGGGGAGGTCGTTCCACAGGGTCGGAGCTGCAACAGAAAAGGCTCTCCTCCGTGTAGTCGCCAGTCAACATTGGCTGGCAGATGGGATTCGGAGGAGGCCCAGTCTGTGCGATCTTATCGGTCGGAGGGAGGTAATCGGCACTTGATTTTTGGTATGTGGTCCTTGGGTGAAATAAAGCCACCATTGTAGGGTGCATGTAGAATTAAGTCAGTTGTCACTACAGGTTTCTTTCAATTAAAGAGGTGGGGTTACCTTTGGGTGTCCTTCTCACTCACTCACCAATTTACAAATGAACGCTTCTCAACCCTGTTGTTTTGTATTTGTAGAATAGCCTCAGACTCATCTCAATATCTGCACTGTGCAGATATAAGACTGTTCTACATGCCAAGCTGTGCAATTTCCAAGATACTCATTCGGACATGAATAGGATTTATTCTGGTTTAGGTTTATGAAAGATTGCTACCTTAGGCTACAGACACTGTGACACCCAAGGAGTAAATGCGATCTAATTTAGCACACAATACCTCTGCACAGACACTTAGAAATCTGAACTGTAAATGTTTTATCATCTGACCTAGATACTCACTGCAGATTATCAGGGAGTATTAGGGGATCTGCTGCTGAGACAATACATTTTTAATAGAAGATTTTCCAGCAATCCCACCGTTATTTTTTTTATCTCTGTCAATATACTTTTTAAAAAAAATCTAAATGATCTGTGAAAGAAATAGACTCACCCAACTGTGCTACTTCTAAAACTGACTGGAAACATATAATCCTAATATTAAATCTCTACATCCTTTTCACTAGGCATGATTAACAGCTTTGTCAAGTGCTTATTTTACTTTAAGAAAAATGGGGAATATTTTTCTGGTAATATTTCAACAGATTCTCTCATTCTCTTCTATTTACCTATGTTTTTTTTTTCTTTATAAGTTATCCTTATCAAATTAGAGTGGGTTTTTTTTTTTAGTTTAAAGTACCTATAATCACTTTATCTTCTAATTTATTTATACTGGGTCTATTTTTAAAAAGTAGCAACAACTAGTTAGCAAACTCAGGTATCATGGCTTGCCTGAAAATGTTGCATAGTATTATAGATTTATTGACATTTGTTCTTTTGGAAATCTTAGTAAAAAAAAAAGAACGGCAGAAAAACCTACTACTGTCTCATTTATCTTTTGTTTAATTATTATAATATTAAGTCTCCAGAGGCAAGGTGTTCCAAAGTGTGATGGTGCAGGGAACAGAAGATAAAATATTCTTATTTTTTGAAAAAAAATTATGTAAGTGAGCGTGGATTTCTCAGAAAGCAAAAGATTGCATTCACCAAAAAATGTTTTATCACAGATCAGCAGCAGCAAAAGGAAAGAACATAGAATCTGTCAAGCTTTCAGAATACCCCCCCCTCTCAAAAAAATTGCAGGTTGGAGGCAGATAGTTAAGAAACATACATCCAAGAAATGAGGTATATTTAGGGGAGTCCTGTGCAAACAGCATGCATTGGAAGTTTTTGTGTTATTGAAAAGAGTGCATTGGAACAATTGCACTTGACTTTGCAAACAGGAAAACAGAATAACAGATATAAAATTGAAACATTGACAGGGACAAGATTTAGCCTAAGTCTGTCCATCCCTATTTCTGAGTCATCTCAACTGAAATATAATAAGGTGAAAGACAGTTATTCAATGGCTTTGAGGTTAGGTCTTTGTTTTCTCACACACCATTCGAAATTAAAGTATCATCATCATATAATTGGGACAAACTGTAACTTAGACTGGATTTTAGAGATTTTTTTAAAAAATGACAATCATTCCAACTTGAGGTAGAAGAAGACTATGGATATATTTCTGATCCATAAAAAGAGGAAACATTCCAAAGATTGGCAAGAATCCAGAGATGCTGCTTCAACAAGATGGACTTTTAATTATAGCCAAAAAGGAGGAAAAAAAATAGTAAGAGCTTTAAAATAGGGCAGAGTGATAAATAGATTCCATTTCTGTATGGCTTCAGCTGTGGATTTTTTGTTGTTATTAAAAATATATAAAACTTGCACTGCAGACTATTTTCTCGGGGATTCAGTGGCCAAAGCCTACAGTCCCCAAAATTGCAGATTTTTAATCCTTTGAGAATGGGGTTAACGAGGGAAAGTGTTTGAAGGTGAGTTGTGAACAAGTTCTTCTGCATTTAATGAGCCATTGTTAGGAAACTGGTGCACAACAATTTTAAGTCAAGGAAGAGACACATGTAAGCTGCCTTTTGAAGCAACCGGAGTCAAGCAGGAAACTAGAAAGAATGCTCAGCTCTCTCCTTGAATTATTTGGCAAAGAGGAGATTTGCACAGACTGATAGCAAATGAGATCTGTTTGGGAATCCCCCCCCCCTCTCTCTTCCTTTCCTTCTAAGAAAGAGAATTAGGCCTTAAATTTAACTCTATAAATCCTAATTTTAGCCGAGGAGGGAAAAGCCAAGCCATGCTGAATTGCAAGCTGTCGCTTTGATGGTGGATTGAGGCAGAAAGCTGCATATGTTTCCTTGTTCTTAAGCAGAACATTCTGTGAAACTTTCCTTAACCAGAGCAGCTTAACGCATTTTTTTTTAATAGCACAATGTGGCAGGGGGAGAGAAATTACAGCAAGCTGCTGTCTTAAACCAGGGCAGATAAAACATTCGCTTTGTTACCTGTGTGGCTTCAAGGTAAAAGTCTGTGCTTCTAAGGCAAGGCACTCGCTTGGTGTGCTTGTTAACCTTGGGCAGATGAGTTTTAAATAATGTATCCTTTTCTTCCCTCTGAAAAAGCTGTTTTCACTATTAAAAGTTATTAGTTTATCATACTTGTGTAATTTTTTCAGCCATAGGGCCCTCCTTGCTTTGATGTGCAGTTTGGTTCCAGCTGGTTTCTCTCCACTCCTGCTGTCTCGTAGCCCTGAGTCAGGTTTCTTCCTTTATGGAAGCTTTTGCTACTGATTTGTCCTCTGCATTCAGGAGAGAAGCTTCATTTCCATTCAAAAAAGCGTGTTATTGGGACCATTCTGGTTCCTACTATGAAGAGACAGCTTCCATTCTCTATCTCTCTCCCTCCCTCCCTCCCTCCCTCCCCCCTCTCTCTTTTCCATTCTTCAGTTTCTTTTCCAGAAATCTACATTTTTGTTTTTCCTCAGATATAAAATGTTTTGGGGTTCTTTCTGGGATGATGAACAGCAAACCACAGAGACGGATTTTCCACTGAATCAAAGTTATCAAACAGGGAACTAATTTTCACTTCCTGGGAGTAAACACCACTATCCTTGAGGAGATACACTTTTACAAAATAGGCATGGGTTGAACTTTGACCTGAAAGTCAAATGCAGATGAGGCAAAAAGAAATGGTACGTGTGAAGGATGCAAGCACGTCAAAAGAATTGGGATTTTGGAGCCGGGGCATTTCCCCCCCACTAAGAATTTTTTTTCAACTGAAAAAAAAAATGGGAAAAGAGGCATAGATGGATAAATATCTTAGCATTCCCCACCCTCCAATATTCATGGATGAGGTTCTTTTTCACATGAACTAAAAAATATAGCTTGTTTCAGTATTAACCAGAATCAATTAAGAAGGGAAAAATATTTGGAAGGACGGAAGGAAGGAAGATACATAGTCTCTCTCTCTCTCTCTCTCTCTCTCTCTCTCTCTCTCTCTCTCTCTCTCTCTCTCTCTCTCTCTCTCTCTCTCTCTCTCTCTCTCTCTCTCCCTCCCTCCCTCCCTCCCTCTCTCTCTCTCTCTCTCTCTCCTCCCCCTCCCTCCCTCCCTCTCCCTCTCCCTCTCCCTCTCCCTCCCTCCCTCTCCAGACAACAATCAGACATATGTTTGCTGGGCTCTAGTTTCAACAGATCCATCCTTCCTCCCTCCCTCCCTCCTTCCCTTCCATATATAAAATGTTAGAAAAATCTAGTTCAAAAACTGAACGGAAAATTTAAAATACGATTTAGAATGTCCAAATATGCTTGTAACTGAACTCTGAAAATGTTGCTATAGTGAAACATTCAGTTTAACACCCCTAATAATAGAAATACCTTAACAAAAAAAAAAAACCTTAGAGGCAAGTTGTACTGACAAAGAAAAAAAAGTCAATCTTGTGCTGCATTTTATTTCTCTGGCTTTAATTATTTACAGGAAGGCTTGATATGACCATACTTCAAAAGTGGCCAATTTAGAATGCAGAAAGTCATATGCTTCATGCTGCTACTTTCCCCATTCTATTAAATGCACATCCAGGAGAAGGATTCTCTTTTGTTGGTACGTTTTGAGACAATTTGTAACCAAATCTGAGCTTTTTGTGGGCAACTCAGTTCTATGGGTATTACCCGTCTTCTGTAAATACTTAGTTAATCTCCATTATCAAGCACTGGTATATATATTTTTGCAGGCTTCTCAAACTGCCTTCAGGAATCTGGAATCTTGATTATTTCTATTTAAAGGTCATAATGTTTTTTTTTTTTAAGTCATCTGTTCTTGGTTGATGACTCTACTGTGGGCGCACCACAGAAACATTTGTTTTCCATTGGATCTTTTATGTATGCTTTCCTCCAAAAATCAGAATCAATCCTTAAAAATCACAGAAGAGGTTTAAATACCATTTAAAAAAAAATTGAGAGATGCATGTTCCAAATCTTTTTCATGCTTAATTTTTGGAAGAAGGAAAAAGAATATGTGCCAGTATCCTCACCCCTTTGAGCAATATATAGTGATTCTGTACAGTGTTGACACCAAATAATAATAATAATAATATTACCCACCTTCATTGGTAATTGGGCCATTAACACTAGGAAAGGCCATCCCATAAATCATACTTTAAGGCAAATAGTACACACATATTTTACCAATATTCTTCTATGACGATGAGGGCAATTTTGGGCATTACCAAAGACCAGAACAATTCATAGCTGCAACTCTATTGTAACAATAATGGATCACTGATAGATTGTTTCTTCTGTTCTACTGTAAAATGTTAGCATTTGCACAAATATATACTTTTGTTTTTATGTGTACCTTTGAGTCAGTTTTTGATTGCTGGCAACTGCAGTTATCTTGACAAGGTTTTTTTCAGAAATGGTTTGCCCTTGTGTCCTTCCTAGGGCTGAGAGAGAGGGACTGACACAAAGTCATCCACTCTGTCTAAGGGGGAAATGGAACCCCCTTGGTTTCCAGCTCAAAGTCTTACTACTATTGCTATTACTACTGGTGGCCCTTGATTTACAACACTTCTTTCAGTGACCACTCAAAGTTGCAACAATACTGAAAAAAGTGACTTATGACTGTTTTTCACACTTATGACTGCTGCATCACCCCCATGCTCATGTGATCAAAATTCATGCTTGGCAACTGGCTCATGTTTATGGTGGTTGCAGTGTCCTGGGGTCATGTGATCATTGTTTGGGACCTTCTAATAAGCAAAGTCAATGGGGAAGTCAGATTCACTTTACAACTGTGTTTCTAACTTAACAACTGCAGTGATCCACTTAACAACTTTGATAAGAAAGGTCATAAAATGAGGCAAAACTCTCTTAACAACTATCTAGCTTAGCAAGACAGATTTGGGGCTCAATTGTGGTCATAAGTCGAGGACTACCTGTACTACTACTACTGCTGCTTCCACTATTACTACTACTTTTATATTACTACTACTATTACTGGGATCCCAAAGACACTGTCTAAGAATATTTTATGTACTGCCAGGCCTACAGGTGTGCAGACAATCTGTGCTTTATTGGAGGAGGTTTTATTTTTGATTAACATTCTAGTTGCCATTTATATAAAGACAATTTCTTTTTTAAAAACCTGGAAAAATGACAAGGAGGTGTTTTTTTTTAAAAAAAAAACACAATTTCTTCATTACTTTCAAAAAGATCGATGCAGCCCATTCAGGAGATGAACAGTATATTTTCAAAATGAGTGTGAACAAATATTTTTTAATGTTATGAAGCCCATCTATTTTAGGCAAAATCAGCTTCATAATTCAAATGCTGGCAATAACTTTAATGTCACGCAATCTAATTTTAGACCATGTACGAAATCCTGCAAGGTCTTGGGCAGGAAGGCAAAGGAACTGCTTGCTCAAATGATGCTTTCATCCATGCTTCCAGTTGAGGGGCATGGCCTAAGAAAAGCGTCTGAGATCCTGGAAGTGAACAACTGGCCACCTAAATGGTCCCATTGGGAAATGTCTGGGTTCTTCAAAGATCAGTTGCACTTTTGATATGAAGAATTCCAAGTAAGAGATTGGCATTGTTCTGACCTAGGTCTCCCAAGATCATGAAGCAGACTCCTCTTTTATTTAGGTTAAAGGGAATTCCTCTGCAGCAAAGTCCCGGCAAACAGTCTTTCATGAGATTTCACAACTACAGACTTTTATCAGGCTTGGAGAGTTGCCAGGCCGATATCTTCCAAACGCCACGCTGTAGCAGCAATTACTTGGCAAGAAGTCAGGAAAAGATCTTCACCCTAATGACTTGAACTAATTGTCTCCTGAAAACTCCCTCCCCTTTCACTCTTCTTTATTTCCTGTGGGAGGCGCCATTCACCATCCATCTGTGCCTTTACTCTCGAGTTGGCCCTTGTTCCTTAGCTGTTCCCTTCTCCTGGCAGTTTTGTGCATGCATACATCAGGAACAGGCTCCAGCTGTTCTTCTGTCCCACTGATATCCGACTCTGAAGGCAGCTGATAATTGTCAGATGGCCCTGGCCTTATCTCTGCCTCTGATGCAGAGCACTCACCAGAGACTTCCCCAGACTCCACGACTGGCCCATGTTCCTCCACAACCTCCTCATTATCTGAGTCTACCACCAGCTCCACTGGCTTCTGGCAGGCCACAACAGCTACACCTCATAAAGAGTGAGTAGCAAATTCAGTAGGATTGGCACTCAAACATTTCAGGTCTTTAAGATAGATCTTTAAGAAAACGGGTGTAAAACTTGTGGCATGCGGGCTGGATGCATCATGCATTGGCCACACCCACCCCTGATTTAGCAAAGTGGAAAAAAAGTCATGATACATTGTGTGACAACAATGTGACATCGCAAATTTGACACCACTGTTTAAGAAGAACCAAAGTCATAATACGGGGACAAACATAAATTAGCATCACTGAAACTCGGTGGGGTGACAGAAATGATTTGAAGGTAATCCTGGAAAGTTCTGGGAGTCAAAAGGAAGACTCTTAATAGGTATGAAAGGGTTGTACACACATACAGAGAAACTGTAAGCTTGCACAGAAACTCATGAATCAGAGCACAGAAATCTTACTGAGAGTGCTTGAGAAAATGCATAAGGAGACGTACTTTGGGGGTATATCAAAAACAGAACAATATATAGGCCTGTTGAAAGGAGAGAATCAGTAATAGATGAGGAGGAGAGGTCAGAATCTTTTAATTTGCACTTTGCATGTTTCTTTGTCTTAAAAGGAAACAAGCTCTGTTGGGCCATGATTTCTGTCCATTCTGTTAGCCTTTCACAAAGTATTGAATAAACCTGGCTGCTCAGGTGTTTGGGTCAGGTGTGCTCTGTGGTTATCAATGTGCTTTTCTCTGTGAGTAGAGTTACTGCCTAGCCTTGCATGCCAGAGGTTATATGTTGTGTGTTTTTGTGCTGATAATCATTGTAAGCCCTCCAATTGTTGGATGTGGATAGCTATAAGAATCATGCACACACACAGACACAGACACAGACACATGCACGCGCGCACACACACACACACACACACACACACACACATATACATACATACACACACACACACACACACACACACACACACACAGATATAGATATAGTTAGATAAATATTTAATGTAAGGTGGAGCTACAGCTCAGAATAATAAAGGAGAAGGTATAAGAACATTTTTGCCTGCTGGATGCCTAACATCTTATCTGAAAATAAGTTCCATTGAATTCAATGAAATTTAAATTTCTTGCTTTTGAGGGGAAAAAACGGTATATAAAATTGCTCTAGTATGTGTGGGTCCACTGCCCTTTAAACTAGCTGATGATCTTTACCTAATGCATTACGGATTTGATGCAAAGTTATTAATTATCACAATTGACAATAAAATATATTTATCCCCCCATATCAAGACCTTCTTAAATTGGTATGTTTTATTGTATTGAATAAACCTGGCTGCTCAGGTGTTTGGGTCAGGTGTGCTCTGTGGTTATCAATGTGCTTTTCTCTGTGAGTAGAGTTACTGCCTAGCCTTGCATGCCAGAGGTTATATGTTGTGTGTTTTTGTGCTGATAATCATTGTAAGCCCTCCAATTGTTGAATGTGGATAGCTATAAGAATCATGCACACACACAGACACAGACACATGCACGCGCGCACACACACACACACACACACACATACATACACACACACACACACACACACACACACACACACACAGATATAGATATAGATATAGTTAGATAAATATTTAATGTAAGGTGGAGCTACAGCTCAGAATAATAAAGGAGAAGGTATAAGAACATTTTTGCCTGCTGGATGCCTAACATCTTATCTGAAAATAAGTTCCATTGAATTCAATGAAATTTAAATTTCTTGCTTTTGAGGGGAAAAAACGGTATATAAAATTGCTCTAGTATGTGTGGGTCCACTGCCCTTTAAACTAGCTGATGATCTTTACCTAATGCATTACGGATTTGATGCAAAGTTATTAATTATCACAATTGACAATAAAATATATTTATCCCCCCATATCAAGACCTTCTTAAATTGGTATGTTTTAACTGCAGTCACATGTCACTTTTTCCTTCCTCCACAAGTACCCAAATATAAAGGCAGACCAAACTTCTACCATTTTTAATTTGCTCTATTTCCTGTCCTGTTAATAAATACCAATGACTGGCTCAACCCCTATGGTTTCAGAATCTAATATTAGCAATGTGTTATTTTTCTGCTTCCCCCTTCCTTATGTTTCTGCTAATCTGCAGATTGTCTGTCTTCCTGTAATGATGTTACAGTCTACAAGAATGAATTTCAAACCAAAAAAAAAAAAAAAAAAAAGAGGAGAGGAGAGGCACACAGAGAGAAACAGTTTAGTGGCACAGTAATATATTGCCTATTTACCTCCAGGTCTGGCCATGTTTCATTGTACCATGATCAATATTGAAAATAACATGAAAGTAATATGCACATGAAACTTCATGCAGATATCAGAACCCCACAGGTCTTTTGATCATCAGATGCTAACTTAGGGGAGAAACAATTTTTAGCTATGTGCCATTGGTACTAGAAAGCAATATTATTTTGTAATTCTGATCATTCACATCCTTATGTGTGTTCAATCAAAAATGTTAAAAGCAGTTCCTTATTGCTAAAGATCACAGTGCTAGATGAAGTGAGTCTGAAATACATACAAGGAAATAAACACAGAGATTAAATATTAAGAAAGCATCCCAAATGCATATTTTGCCTAAGAAAGTTTGAGATATCTTGTAACTGAAGAAAACCAATTGCTCAAAGTTTCCTTGAACTGCCAATTGGGCAGCAAATATTATAACAACAACAACAACAACAACAATCTACCATAAATGTAGGGGAGGAGCCCAATAAAAGTAGAGGAAATGATAATTTATGTTAGGCTAATAGTATCGAAATTGATAATTATCAAGGATTTGAGGACAGAAAATGAGTTTGCTTCAATTACCTCAATCTGATGCTTCTAGAAACATTGCAAAGTTTTGAGCAAAAACTGTATGATAGCATTGCCATTCAGCATGTTGGTATCTGTTTAGCCTATGCATCTATGTTTTCCCTTCCTCTTTATTTGTAACTTTTTATTTTTATCTATTTGTTCTGAACCCTCTTTTAATAAATCACTGTGTCTCAACAATGACATTTCCAAATGACACCTACTCAAGATTTTTCAGAAGTTAAAACTAAAGTAACATTTCTATCCTACCTGCCTGTATGACTCCATTTAACTCTTGCAAGCATTTATTGAATTCATATTCCATATCTGCATTTTCAGCCGTACAGCAAAGAGGCAGAAAAACCATGGTCTTTTCAGCAGTGGAACCAAAATAGTAGAAAGGAAGGGAAACACCCCACCCACCCACCCACACAACACTGCACATCTTTCAATGAGTTCAGATATTCCTCTGGCTGATGTTGTTTCATACATTTGAGGTCTCTAATATTGTTATATTATGTGTTGATTATTATAATCAACAGGACCTAATAGTATTGATTTGTTTAAAATCATTGGAAGATGATGTTTCCATTACTTTTATTGGGCCTACAGTTGGCATGGCATAAGTGTGTGCGAGAGAGAGGGGGGAAGGAAGGGGCAGAGAGTGGGGACGGACAGAGAGAGAGAAAGAGAGGGAGGGAGAGACAGGGAGGGACAGGGAGAGAGAGAAAGAGGGAGAAAAGGAGAGAGAGAAGCCTAGAATTTCTTCCCCTGATATTTCATCAAAATTGTTAATTGGAGTGCACTTAAAATCTATCCCAATTTGTATAAATAAACTTCAACCCATCTCCCTAAAATGTATTACCTTGGATGTTAATGTAGGCTTAATTATACCTGTCATCTCAACCCAACAAGCATAAAAGGCACTTTTTTAAAAAAAATAATCAAAGGGCAAAGAAGAAATCAGAACTGAAGCTAGCCGAGCTGCAAAATGTTTATATTTTAGAAATATCTAATGGTCCTGTCAATTCCATCTTATTTTGGTTGTTATTTTTATTTTCTGTTGACATAAAATTTCCCTTTAAATTAATTCAGTTTGAACCAGGTAGCTCCTGAGTCTACTTGAGTGAAAATTGGCTCTGTAACAAAAATTGAATTGGGCTCTGAACTACTGGCAAATGTTGACTTTTGCAATCTTTAAAATTATGCCGTTGTTGTTGCTGTTAAGTATGTATGTTGGTCTAAACAAAGACAAGTTTTTGTAACTCTCCAGATGTTCCCAAACTTCCAATCCTAGCAGCCCTGTCTAGTATTGGCCAATGAATATGCATTTATGAAAGTTGAGGGATGCAAAAAGCAAGGCCACAGTTAAGATAGATATCTTTACAGAAGCAAAGTGGATTCTCTCCAGTGTCCTTAGAATTGCTATAGGATAGGTTGAAATTGCAAGCATTCATCCATAGAATCATCAAGAATTCAGCCCAGCTAATTGCAACCAATTAACTAGGGGAGAAACCCACCTGTCAGAAGATAAATGAGCCAAGGGTGCATGATCCGAACCATGGCTGACAGCAGCAAGGTGGCATCAAAGCATGAGCAACTTTTCTTCCCCGCTCTGACCAAGGGAGGATATACGTGATTATCATCAGACAAAATAACTCAGAGGAAAAGGCTTGCATGCACCTAAATTAAACACAGCAGGGTTGTTCATAATCTCCGCTTGCATTTTGCTTTCTGTTAAAGAAGGCAATTGCTTGGACTTGGAACATTTCATTTAATGGCATTTTTAGTTACCTTTTGTACTTCTAATGCCATTGACTGAATTTGCCCCTAAATTGCCCAGTAAGGCATAGGAAAACTTCTTTTTATTTGTTAATTGCAGTGGCTTCCTTAGCATCCCCCCCCTCTAAATTCAATGCATTTTAAAACATCCCTGTAGCTGAAACCTAATTATCCCAATCTCACAATGAAGTATAGCTAACAATGCAAACCCCATTTATGTAATTTGTTTGGCAAATGGGGATAAATGGAAAGCGGTTGACCTAATGATATCCAGGTACATGTTTCCAATTCTAGCACACATGCACATATATACACAAGCACACAATCCCTCATCTTTCTTCTAATTATACACATGAACTGCATCTTCTAAAGCAAATGCTTTGAAAGAGCATGTGTTACAATATGTGGCACATTGACATATCACTTGCCTAGTGAGAGAATTTTGTGTCCTCTTTGTTTATGTGGAAGCAGCAGGCAACAACAAGCACCCAAGGCTTCCCGGCAACTCTCCTAGGCTTTCAGACATAGAATAGAATAGAATAGAATAGAATAGAATAGAATAGAATAGAATAGAATAGAATAGAATAGAATAGAATTCTTTATTGGCCAAGTATGATTGGACACACAAGGAATTTGTCAGTGTACATAAAAAGACAAGATACATTTGTCAAGAATCATAAGGTACAGCACCTAATGATAGTCATAGGGTACAAATAAGCAATCAGGAAACAATCAATATCAATGTAAATTGTAAGGATACAAGCAACAAAGTTACAGTCCTGCAGTCATAAATGGGAGGAGATGGGTGAGAGGAACGATGAGAAGACTAATAGTAATAGTAATGAAGACTTAGTGAATAGTTTGACAGCGGTTAGGGAATCATTTGTTTAGCAGAGCAATCACGTTCGGGAAAAAGCTTTTCTTGCATCTAGTTTTCTTGGTGTGCAGTGCTGTATAATGTCATTTTGAAGATAGGAGTCAGGGGTGGATTTCTGCCGGCATTACTGCTGGTTCAGTGCACAAAACAACTCTTCAAAATAACATGGATATCCAGGAAAACAAATTTACTAAATTAACCCAGAGATCTCACTTGAGGTGTAAATGTGCAGGCTCAAAAAGATAATTCTTTGTAGATCTGTGAAGATCCATCTCTATTGAGATGTCTCCTGTATGATCCTGTAGAAAACTGAAGGCAAGGGCAGAAGCAAACCAGCAGCAGCAGTGTGGTTGGGCTCGGTTACAACCACAATGAATGCACCATTGAGAGACTTAAAAGGCCCAGTTGAGGACAGATCATCCAGAGGAAATATCTACGTGGTCACTAAAAGGTGACATCAACATGATGGCACTTAATAAAAATAATATTTAGCTGCAACCTGATTTTGAAAGGACAAGATGGTGATGAAGACATGGAGGACTAGCAAACAACTTGCTGACAGATTGGCCAGTGACTGACTCAGCTGTTAACACCTTTGCTTTGGCACTTCACAGCATCCTTCAATGAGACCTCTGTTGCAGTCAGCCGTGGGAGCCAACCAAGAAATAACACTTTTCATGACTTTGAGTTGATGAGGTGAATTGCATTCTTAAGTGCCCAGGAAACAAATAAGCTTAAGAGCACATGAATTGGTCTTATTATAGACAAATAAAGCAGAAAAAAATAGGGCCATTCTGTTAGCCTTTATAAGGAAACAAAAGATGAGTTTAGCCAATAAAGGTTATTTGTCAAAGAAAACTTACTTAGAAAGAACACCTCGCTCATTAAAATATAAATATATTAATATTTATGAGAACAAAAACCCAGTAGCTAATATGGATTTATGCAGATCTGAAGAGATTCATCTCATCTTCTTGGGTTTACAGACAGTTAAATACATTATTAGGAGATGTGGCTGTTCAGCATACCAACACTCAGGTATCACCCAACTTCATTACTACCTGATTAATTAACCTGTTTAAAGTGTGAAAGTTGACACCTTGTCATTAGAATCTATATATGGGAATAATTAATGAGAAACTATGAAATAATTTGTTCCTCAATTAAAAAACCTGAAGGAAAAGGTTTTATTTTATCTCATTATACTTGTTTTCTGTTATCACCTATACAAAGCCAGGAGGAATTTGTAAAACTTACTGTCTGGAGAAAGAGAGGAGGAGAAAACATCTCAGGAAGCACTTCACAAATCTTTAATAAAATGTAGTGTTATCCAACGGCAACAAATAACTCAAGAGGGTTTCAGAAATAATCAATTCAATAGACAGCACAAACCGGAATCTTCTTTCTTTTTTCTTTTTCTTTTTTTGTGATCTGATGTATTTGCTTTCAAAATGAGCAAAAATACTAAAAATATATACAGAATAAAATAAACGGCACAATACAATCATCTCTATAAATAATCACAGCACTGTTTGTGATTTTACCTAATTATATGTAGGAAGCAAAACCTGTAGCTTTTGTTGAAGAGTTCATCCAACAAATGTAAAAAAAAAAAAAAAAGGAGACTCACCTTAAATATTTGTGGTTTTTACATGAAGATTCTTGGAAATCAAGAGGACTTTTGAAGTCTCCGAAATAGAATATGTCTGAAGTAGGTATTCCAGCATCTTAAGCAGAGCTTGACAATTTTGAGCATGAACAAATCTTTGGGCAACCTGGATCTGTAGATATTGTTAAAAGAACTGTCCATATTGCTCCCTAATTGTGTCTTTTCCTGGGCTCACCAAGATAATTTGAGATATGATGTTGGATTAGCTAAACTTCTTTTCTTCCTCCATATGAACAAAGACCACCTCTTACTAGTTTTCTGCTTCTCTCCTCTGCTCTAGGATGTCTTCAAAATTTCAGTCCATGGCTCTGAGATGGTACCTGCCAGTTCCTTTCACAACCGAGAATGCAATCTTGTCCAGGAGACTTGAAGCCATTCAAAGCAGTTGACATATATTTCTATTCTACCTTCCATGGTGTAGCTTCTTCAAAAAGACAAATGCAAAGCAGGAAATAAAGAGCTCAACTTTTTAATCTGTTGTCTGTTATCTTCTGGCCAACTTTTGCAAGTACTGGGACAACCATTTATTGTCTCTTATGTGTTCAGTAGGAACAGGAAACTGTTAGAGGAGGTTATCTGCTATCAGAATTTGGGAAACTCCTGACTCTTCCAGCTCATAGTCTCCACCTCTAAGAATGCAATTGGAATGCTTGAACTTGCCCAAGTTTGAGAATGGGAAAGAAGCTGAAATAAAATCCAGATAAGATAGAAATCCCAATGGAAGTTCAGACTTATCCTTATCCTGTCAAAAGTTAACATGGCCAGTATGAGTTTCTCTTGTACTTGAGTTTTCCTGGTGCAATAAAAATAACTCAGTTTTGAATGTTAAAAAAACAAAGGAGATCGTTGTTGATTTTAGAAAGAGCCAGTATAGTCATTCTCCGCTTTGTATCAAGGGTACAGCTGTAGAGATGATCAATAGCATTAAGTATCTGGGGGTGCAGATTAGAGGTGGTATTCAGCAGGTTCTGACCAGTTCTGGGAAACTGGTAACAGAAATTTTGAGTAGTTCAGAGAACCGGTAAATACCACTTCTGACTGGCCCCACCACCATCTATTATCTGCCCCCGGAGTCCCAGCTGATCAGGAGGAAATGGGGATTTTGCAGTAACCTTCCCCTGGAGTGGGGAGGGAATGGAGATTTTACAGTATTCTTCCCCTGCAATGCCCACCAAGCCATGCCCATCAACCCCCACAATGCCCACCAAGCCACGCCCATAGAACTGGTAGTAAAAATTTTTGAATCCCACCACTGGTGAAGATAACTAGCAATCTGACTTGATCTCTTCATACATTAGTGTGTGAAATCACTATTTGCATTTCCTGCATTAGATGAGGAGAGCATATTCATTCTCCTTTTGTCCACTTTTTACAGAGGCATGACTGAGAACATTTTAACAAACTGTATCACTGTTTGGATTGGTGGCAGCAGTGCCTCAGATAGAAGGTCCATACAGAGAGTGGTTAAAGGACCACTGAGAAGATTATAGGAAGCTCATTCCAGTTATTCAGGATACTGCTTATAAGCGCTGTGTGCTTAAAGCTCAAAGCATTGTTAGAGACCCCAGACACTCACATCACAGTCTGTTTCTGTTGCTCCCCTCTGGGAGGGGCTTTCAAAGTATCTATAAGTAGGACTATTAGTTTCCGTAACAGCTTTGTTCCTTATGCAGTGGTGGGTTTCCATTTTTTTTACTACTGGTCTGCTCATGCACTCACATGATGTTTTTGCACATGCGCAGAAACATCCAGACAGGTGGGCAGAGCCTCCTGCCACTGTCACTACTAGTTCACCCAATCTGGGCCAAACCGGCAGAAACCCACCCCAACTTATGCATCCATCTTGTAAACTGGAAGGATTCCCCCCCACCAACATGTATAGGTATACATTCAGGCAACACTGTGATGTTTCTCTGTATCATATATGTGTGTGTATGTGGGTACATACATAATGGTTATCTTTTAAGAACTGGATGCAATGAAATTTCATTATGATGTATGCTATTAGTGTGTCTTTAACATGACAATAAAGATTTAAATTCTATGCTACTATCTGCCAATAACCTTTTTCAGATGTTTAAACCCTCACCTCATTAAAAAAATGCCAATATGACTTAACTTTGCCAATAAAGAGAATTTTTTTATAAAAAGAAAAATCTAGAATCCTAGAGGTAATCTTGCCATTCAAACTCATCCTTTGCTTACTGCAGCAATACAAATGAAAAGTGATCAAGAGAAATTGTTTCTTAGTCTCTGTTTTAATACATCAATGAAGGGGAGGTCACCACTTTTTTGAGTATTTGGTTCATGGTCGAACTACTCTTCCTGCTAGAAATGTATTGTTAACATTCAAGAGAAATTACCCTACTTGTACTTTAAATAGATTACTCTGTGTCCTGCACTCTATTGTGAAAGAAAAGAGACTTTATTTTATTTTCTGTTTGGCACATTTGCAAATATATGATGACAGCTATCATTTCAGAATACAGAATAACAGAGTTGGAAGGGACCTTGGAGGTCTTCCAGTCCAATCACCTGCCCAAGAAGAACATCTTGTACCATTCAGGACAAATAGCTTTCCAGTATCTTCTTTAAAATGTCCTTGTTTGGAGCACCCACAACTTCTGGAGGCAAGTCATTCCATTGAATAATTGCTCTCACCATCAGGATATTTCTCCATAATTCTAGGTTGGATCATTTTTGGGGGTAAATTTCCATCCATTGCTTCTTGTCTTACTTTGAGATGTTTTGGAGAATATTATGTCCAAGTCCCTATAGTTTCCAGCATCTTGATCATCCTCACTGCACTTTTTTGTTTATCTAAATTCTTTTCAAAATATGGCACTCAGATCTAGATTCAAAATTCAGATGAAGTTGACCTCTGCATATTATTCACATATGTAGTGATCATGCTTGTGATGGAAAAGGGTTCCTACATGTCTAATAAAGGCATTGACTTTCACACAACCAACAGCTTTATATTTCAGAGTCTTCACTGCCATAAGCAAGTCCTATTGCCCCTCAGGAAAGCTATTTGAAGGCCCCTCAAAACAAAATCAACTGTCTTTTGAGATGGAATTTTACAAGTCCAGGAGTCTCACATCTTTTTCTAAATGAACCAGGAATATTGGAATGGATTGTATGTTACCTGCCTGTATCTCTATGTTTCTGAGAAAAAAAACCTGACTTCCTCTCTTAAAGTAGCTCCTTACATTTAGAGTTGTGTTGTCAAAAATAATTTGTTCTACCAATATTTTATTTATTGATGTATTAGATTTGTATGCCACTTTTATTGTTTTTATAAATAACTCAAGGCAATGAACATATCTGATGCTCATTCCTCTTCCTCTATTACCCACAACAATTCTGTGAGATGAGTTGGACTGAGAGAGAGTGACTGGCCCAAGGTCAATCACACAGTTTTTTCATGCTTAAGGAGAGACTAGAACTCACAGTCTCCTAGTTTCTAAGCCAGTGCATTAAATACTACACTAAACTGGGTTGTGATCTGAACTAGATATTAATTGAAAGAAAGTTAAATGATGAACCAACATACTTATAGTCAAGTGACTTGTCCAGAGTTCACAAACCAATTCAATTATAAGACCTGAAATCCCAGAATAACAACAACAACAACAAAATCCATTTCCTGCTTTAATGCGACATGGTTGTGATTTAGGATAACCTTGCAAATGTGTATATTTTTCTCTAGAATTTAGAAATAAGGGAAGATAATTTATTTTCAGATTACTGCTCAGTAAAAGAGATTCAGGAAAATGCTAGGCTGTCATCAAGACAACAGTAGCATTACATTTCATTGGTAAACACAATACTCCAAGAGAGGAAAATTGTAAAAAGCATTCTCCATAAATTCAGTGATGTTTGCAAATATTGCAGTCCACCACAAATTACCACTTCATTTGTCAATAAGGACAATGTTAAAACCTTTCACAGACTACTCTGGTCCTCCTCTCCATCTCATAATGCCAGTCAGGCATTTTCTTAATCTGTCACCCCCCCCCCTTTGGAATTATAAGAGATTAAGGCTATTGCTTCTCAGGAAAGCTATTTAAAGGCCTCTCAAAACAAAATCAGCTGTCTTCCATAAAGCCATTTCTAGCAGGAGAAATGTTGTAGAGTATGAAAAGTTGATTTAACTTGATTGTCACTAAATAAGTTAATCTCTAAGGAAAGTGTTTAGTTCTGGGTTGTGGAAGTATAATATGATGGAAATTGAGTGCATCGTGCATATTTATTAAGAAAATAAAGCCAGAGTGAAAGTTCAAGTTAAACTAATGCTATTTCTCCAGGCCACCTTAATGGGTTTAAAATAAAAAAAATGCTGTATTCCTGTGTGCATTTACTCAAGGATAAATGTAATAGCATTCAACACTCTTTAAATCTAGGGACATATCTATAGGACTGCAATCCTCTAAAAATATTATCAGGGAGTAAGTCTCAGATAATGGGCTTTACTTCTAAGTAAGCATATATAAAATTGCACTCTCACCTCTGAAGTCTGCACATGTGAATTTTGATCTTGTGAAAATAATTAAATTTGGCTAAGCCACAATTTATTACAAGGTTTCCCAAGACAAACGGCTCCATTCCCACTGTTATCCAAACAGAACGGGCTTTGGTCAGTCTGCCTGTTACACAGTCCTAGGGGTCTCTTGAGTTCAAAGGGTGGTCCGTGGTTTCGTTAAACCACTCTTGCAGTTTCAAAGTTCCATGACTCCAAAAATAAACTTCGGGTGTCTTAAAATGGCCTGTAACAATATTTTGAAAGACGAGAATCCAAGAAGGCATTGCAGTCTCTTTCAGGAGAACTAGAGAGATTTGCACTACATTTTTCTTTTCTACATTGGCAGTCTCTGAATTGATGCCTTTCCATCTTAAGGTTGTGCATGGATGAAGACCATGGAAACAAACATGGAACATGCTAGTGGAAATCCTCTCCATGCATTTTGTCAAATAAAATAGGTTGAGATCCAGACATTCATCTATTTGACTACTGCTAAGGGAGACAGTTTTAACATTCACAATAGGTGGAAACAAGAATGGATTGCCCATCACAATGTTGAAGTTTGCCCTGTATCTTAGAAAAACAACCTGGATTTGTCTAGCCTGATGTGATAGGGACAACAACGAACCAAATTTTCACTGGCCATTTTAATGTACAGATGCCCTCTATAATTAGGGCAAAATATCATCATCAAATTGGGACTCTGAGGCCAAAAAACAAATAATCCAACATATGGTTGTCAGAGTGCCAAAAAAGAGCCTATAGTAGAGACTTTGCTGATTTCCTGGCTGTGACAAATGAAACAAAATACTATATATGGAATCTAGACATATGTGTATAATATTTTATATTTCACATTTTGTATTTTTTTAATCTCTTGTGTTTTTATCAAAATGTGGTGTGAATGTACCATACGATAAATAAATAATAGTGCCATGTTGAAAAATGTAGTCACATCTTTCAGTTTGGTGAAAAGAGTTCCTTTAAATTTCTTGAAAGAGAAAAAAAGGTGAATTTCTCAGTTTGGGGTAAATTTGGCAGGATTAGGTGGCGGCTTCCTGTAGCTACCTTGTGGTTGAAGGACGTGAATGGGTTTTCTGTTTCTAATCCATCTCTCCATTAGCCTACAGGCCTCCTTAAGACTCCATGTTTCTGTTCTATCGAAAAAGAAGACAGGAACAAAGTCCCTCCCTGATTAGAGGTGGTATTCAGCCAGTTCTGACTGGTTCTGGCAAACCGGTAGCAGAAATTTTGAGTAGTTTGGAGAACTTGCTTGGCCCCACCCTCATCTATTTGCTGCCTCCTGAGTCCCAGTTGATCGACTGGGTCTTCTTTTGTTGCCCTGCACAGTAGAATTGAGCTGGAAAGCAGGTTAGTGGGGTGAGGAGGGAATGGGGATTTTGCAGTATCCTTCCCCTGCCACACCCACCAAGCCTTACCCACCAAGCCATGCCACCAAGCCATGCCACACCCACCAAGCCGCAACCACAGAACTGGTAGTAAAAGAAATGAATCCCACCACTGTCCTTAATACATTCTCAAATTAGGTAAAAACAGCCCAATAGACTTCAGAATGGTAGAAAAACATCTAATAAGAGAAACTAAAGTCAGAGTCACTGAGAATTGGGTAGCATGTAAATTTAGCATCATTACAATCAAAAACAAAATAGTAAAATAAGAAAAAAAAATCAAAAGCACCATAAGAAAAACAATCTTTCAAATAAAAGGACAGATTTTTTGCCCAATGTTCATTATAACAATGGGAAAGAATGCATAACCATTATTGGATGAAACCAACCAGGAGGATGTTTGAGGACAATCTATTTCATTAAAAATTTGAAGAACATTAATCAATACAACAGTAGCAATTAAAGCAATTCACTGTTGTACCTTTGGAAGTGTTTTAATTTTATTTTAAATAATTACAATCCACTTGTCATTTTAATGCAAAACATATAAATTATACTTTTTACAATGGGTTCAAATGAATTAACACATTTTCATTGAAAGTGAGGGGATAATTCCATTAAAATTTGGGAAATAATGAAGAGCTGCTACTTTTGAAAGAGTTACACATACACCGGAGTAATTTAATAAACTTGGCTTTTGACCTAATTTTAGGAGACTGCAATTTGCCTTATGCAGTTGGAGATCTCCTGAAAACATTTCATTTTTTCCCCACAAGGAAGTTCACTGCAAAATTTTCTAAAAATGAAACCTGGGGATAAAAAAAAATGAATATACAGGAACTTAAGAAGGATTAGTTTATCTTGTCAAAACACCTTGGAACCTCCCTTTTGCATGATAACACATTTTTTTAAATGGAAACTTTGGCCGAAATGTTGGCAGCAATTCTTTGGTGTACTGAATCCCAACTTAGATACAATGCCAAGTGTCATTTCAAAGACAATCCTTGCATTTATTAGAGGTTTTGTGGCAAAAGCCTTTCTACATAGTTTTGCAGAATAGGATAAACCAGGTTCTCTATCTGGGGATCTTTGTGGTCTAATGTCTCCTACTGAAAAACAGGCTTAGACAGACTTTGCCCAGCTCTGATTGGTGCATGAGCAAGCTGAGTTGGAAGGCAGGGTTAAATGTGTTATCAGTCTGGAGTGATTGCATTGCCACAAGAGGCATGTCCAGTCCTCCCATGAATTCTGTTTATCCTTATTGAGCACCGATTTAGCTTTGATTATTCTTTGATTGCATTCTTCTACATAGGTAGCAAACTCTTCTGCGCTTTGAACTCAATGATGGTTCTGGTTATTTGCACCTGACAGTGCAGCAGTTACAGCTTTACTTGGAACTAAGATTCACTCATCCTCTTGTCATCTCACACAGATTACTATAATTTCCATTACATGGAGTTCTCCTTGAGGACTATTCAGAAACTTCAGCTGATGCAAATGTTCTCATGGCAAATCCAGATAGATAGATATATAGAGATGATAGATAGATAGATAGATAGATAGATAGATAGATAGATAGATAGATAGATAGATAGATAATAGATAGATGATAGATAGATAGATAGATAGATAGATAGATAGATAGATAGATAGATAGATAGATAGATAGATACGTAGATAGATATAGAGATGAGAGAGGGGGAGATAGAGATACATATACATATATAGATATACCAACACACACACACAGACACAGACACACACACACACACAGCAGAATCAATGGAGGGAAATTAATTAAGGAGAGAACCAATCTAGAACTAAGGAGACAGGGTTTCCTGCTTGTGTAGGGGGTTGGGCTAGAAGATCTGCAACATCCCTTCCATCTCTCTTAGTCTGTTAAAGAACAAATCCCACTCCATTCTAGCACTAATGATATTATCTAGTTGTGTAATGAAACATCTGCAAGAAAATACCCTCAGAGCCGAAGAAGCTTCTTGGATGATAAGCAAAATGTCTTCAAAGAAAAACCAGAAAGTTCAGTTGCCTCTTGGGGAAAAAAAGCACCTTTGGGACATCTGCAAGAAAACAACCAACTTAAGAGAGCACCAAGGAGCCCACAGTTCAACACTCAGCTACATATTCTCATCTATTAGAACCAGTGTACTGGCATGTGCAATTCAAGTGCTTGTTATCATCCATAAAAAAGCTTTATTGTTCAGGGTTTGGTATCTCAATAATTGACATTCCTCAATAGACTTTTCCTACCTAATCCAGGTACTGAGGGAACTCCTTCTGAAAGTCCTTTCCAACAGGAGAGGCCATAACACTTGGTGGGGTTTTTTTGGTTTTTTTTTTTTTTTTTGTAGTGTGTCCCTTCTCTTGGAACATGATCTCCAAGATGTGGGTAATTGACATTTCTGGTTGGCTTTTGAAAATTGATTAGTACAGTCATAGATGACTGGATAAGATTAAGATTTTGTATTATGGGTATTAACTGCATTATTGCTATTGTTTGTCTAATTTGAATGTTGTCCATTGCCTACAGTTCTTGTTAGATTGAGGCAGTAACTAAATCCCATAAACAAATAAAGTAAACAGTACTTTGAATGCAAACACATTCGCTGTTCTAAGAATGAGTATCCAATAATATAAAAATAATATTATACAAAGTTGTCAGCTCAATCATTTTACCCTCTTTAAGAGCAGTAGCAATTTACCCACCATAACATTTATCATTAACTGAATTGAAGTTTAAATATTTCAAGATATTTTTTTCTGAAATTGAAAGGATCTATGAAGCCAATATTGACCCTATGTTGATATCTGCATTTTGTTTGTTTAATATCCTCCCTTTATTATTTTTATAAACAACTCAAGGCCTTGAACATATATAATGCTACTTCCTTTTCCTATTTTCTTCACAACTACAACCCTGTGAGGTGAGTTGGTCTGAGAGAAAGACTGTCAGGTTCCAAGTAATGCATCCATCACAAATCGAACTCTGAGGCATTGCATTTCCTCAAAGAACACATTTATTTAGATATATCATCTTGGCACTATTGATGAAAAGTCACTACTAAAGTTCCCAGGCTTTTGTAAGTTTTAGTTTTCTCAAGTTTCCAAAACAATTGGTCACATTGTCCAACCAAGATGAGAGTTGTTTGCTTGGCGACTCCTCCTCCTCCTCCTCCTCCTCCTCCTCCTCCTCCTCCTCCTCCTCCTCCTCCTCCTCCTCCTCCTCCTCCTATCAGTGAGCCATTGGAGTGTGCATGATTCATCAGCTAGTTACGTTGTGGTTATTAAAGGCTCCACCCTCCTCCAGCTCAAAGTTGTGTCAAACTGAATCAATGTTAGAACATCCCAGGATACAAACAATCCCACACCCACTTAAAATTCAGGCTTGACAAACTGGCCCAACTTCACCCAGCTGGCTTTCATGCCCAATGCATGACTAGAACACACAGTCTCCTGATTTCTGTGCCAGCACCTTAACCACTAGCCCAAACTGGCTAACTGTATTTACTGATTGCTTAGAAAACAGAGCTTCATTCCTTGATCCTAACATCTCATATTGGTTGATCCTAAAATCTCTGATTTGTCTTTTAGAAACTTGATCCAGAGCTGTCTTTAAAGACAGCTTCATGCTGAGTATATTATAGTAAATAATGATGGATACAGCTATTGCACTGGTATCACTTGAGACAAAATTAATTTTCCCCAGATACAGCTGTAGCTAGGAGATTAAATGAAGCTAGCAAGAAGAGGTCCTTGATGTCATTTGCATGGAACTCAGAAATACAGTGTCTTTCTATCAAAATCATCAGATTTTCAAACCTGTAGGATCTCAGCCTTGTTATGATTAAGATTTAGTTTCTTTTACCTTTATCTAAGGTAAAAGGAGAAGTAAAAGACTAATGTTTGCAAGTAGCATTATTTTAGGAATTCATTCCCCCAAAAGAGATCAGAAAGTCATGAGACCTGTTTTATGCTGAAGGGAGATTATTTCAAATGGTACCTCAGAGATGCTCGGTAATCTCTACCAAGGTTATCCACATCACAGTTTGGACTGTAAGATCCAAAGGTTGCCTCATGTTTTGGTTTAATTAAATTTTAAACTCAGGAGAAAAGGAATAACAGTGGGCAAGATATGCCTATTAAGGCTAGGCATAGGTGGCCTATCAACTTGAGTTCATAAAACGTGCATTTATGCTAGCATCTCTGATAACAGAGTTTGATCCAAGAAGATCCAAGTGGTAAATTTCCAGTATCACTTTAATATCAAACCATTGATTTGCCTTTTTTTAATTACTTCCTATAAATAATTCAGAATGAAACAGACCACAGCTCTGACCCTGACCAGTTCTTTCTCTTCCACTTTTCATTGATCTGCACATTGACAAAAGTTAAACACATACATAAGTACATGTTAATTTAACCTCATAATCCAGAACAAGACTAATGGAAATCGCACCGAGGTGCTTCTAGGTTGAAAGGATTAGTAGGTGACATCATTGTTGTGGGGAGGAGGAGGGGAGATGCCCAGGTGGAAGCTCTTTTCATGTCCCTGGCAGAGTGAAAGACGGGAGCTCATCCTACCCCATGGCAGCACTTGGGTCTTGAACATGGGCTTGCCAACCTCCAACCCAGCATCCTAATCATGTGAACCGTTGTTCTCCTAGTAGTGGAAATATGCTTAATTCTATTGTAGTTCTTTAGTAGAATCACCTTCATAAGCATGGTCATGCTTATAAGATTTCATACTTATTCCACATGCATGAAAAGAGGAAGAAAAGCATATTTGCTTTGGTTTGCTTGATTTTTTCCCTTTTTTTCACACTTGAAATCAGGCGTTTACGGTACAAATATAGATTATTTGCGAGAATGAATCATTAGGGTGGAGGTATAAGCGTAATATTTGTCTTGGCTAATTATACTTAAAATAATAGTTACAGGCTGCACGACACCACTCCAAATAATTTTATCATCATTCAGCTGACTTTGAAGCATTCTTCCTAGATTGCGTGAATGGGGGCAGGCTAAGCTCCAGCCTGTGGCCAGGCATGTCTCCTTAGGAATAAATCCAAGCCAACTCAATTGGATTTAACTCTTAGTACTTGTATTTAGGATTACAGCTCATCTGGCACACTTATCTACCTGTATCATACCCTTCAGTGGTGGGATTCAAAAAAATGTATTATTGGTTCTGTGAGCATGGCTTGGTGGGCGTGGCATGGCATGACTTAATTTGCGTGGCATGGGAAGGATACTGTAAAATCTCCATTCCCTCCCGATCAGCTGGGACTCGGGAGGCAGAGAATAGATGGGGGCGGGGCCAGTCACAGCTGGTATTTACCGGTTCTCCAGATTACTTAATATTTTCACTACTGGTTCTCCAGAACTGGTCAGAACCTGCTGAATACCACCTGTGCTACCCTTCATTCCAGAATAATGTGAGTTCATTACAATCTTTAGACATACTGCTCTGAAGATTGATCTTCTCAGAGCAGCCAACTGACCTTTTTCAATACCTGCCTATTGCCAGGCAGAGTTGAAAATATAGAGGGGAGCTTCCCAGTGTGTGAGGGACTTCATCATCTCTTTTCAGAGCCAGCCCACAGCCATTACACAGCCCTAAGAGCCCAACTGTCAGACAGAATCTATCTTTTCTGAGATCAGAAGCAGCAGTGGCAAGGCTGTCGAAGACCAGTGAAATAAAAGAATAGAGTTTCCATGACACCAGGGTTAAATAGACCCTGAAAGTTACAATCCAATAAAAAAAGTGAATGGGAACTGTTATTATTTATTTACTTGGTTGTTTGGTTGTTTGTTGTAGTTCATTACACTTACAGTATTTATTGTATTTCATGCCATTCCTCTAAGAAGGTAAAGAGATACTATACAGGGGAATACTCTTTAACTTAATAACACATTGCATGAAACCCTGTGTTCAGTAACTGATGCTGCCAAAAGCATCCTTTTGGGATAGTACTCAAGTAATTCACGATTTACAACCACAATTGGCATCAAAAATTGCATTGCTAAGCAAGATGGTTTTTAAATGAGTCACACCCATTTTACAATCTTTTTTTTGCCAGAGTTGTTAAATGAATTGTGAAGTTGTTAAGTGAATCGAATGGTTATTAAGTGACTCCAGCTTCACCCATTGATTTTGCTTGTCAAAAGCCGGCCTGGAAGATGATGAATGATGATCATGTGATCCTGGATATCTGCAACCATTGTAAATACATGTCAGTTGCCAAGCTTTCAAATTTTGATCACATAATCGTGGAGAAGCTGCAATGATCATAAGTGTGAGGACCAGTGCCATTGTTATTTCAAATAGTCACTGAACGAATGGTACAATATGAAGACCAATGCATTTCTTGAGACCAAGGTCCCAGAAGTACTGGCAATTTTACACACAGAGCTATCAATGGCCACTCCAGGAATTTCTGAAATTAGAGGAAGGTGGGCTCAAATCTCTTGCTCAGCAAGTAGGAGATATTTCCCTGAATTTGATCAATGAACTCAATTATCCCTCTATTGCAGGACTCCCATCCTGGGCTTGCGATGATGCATGGTTGCCACCCTACCTGACGATTATCTTCAATAAATAAGAGTCCTGACTCTCAGCATTTGTTTGTTTGTTGTGATTTGTTTCCGTCTCCCTCCCCTCCTCTTTTATGCTTTGTCTTTTCTTTTTTTTAAAGCAGCCCTTCTGAGTCCCTAGCTGATTTTCTTCACAAGGTTAGTTGCTAATACATTCCTAGCATCCATGCATTATTAATACTCACCGCTCTCCAAGGTGGCAGTGACAAATCGGGAGCAAAATTCACTGACTAGTGGGGAATGTACTTTTTAGTCATGCTTCAATTTTTCAATCCATTCTGCTGGTGGAGGGTTTTTTTCCTTTCAGAAGTACTGTAGCAGAATCTGATCTCCCCCTCAACCCACCCCACCCCTCCGTAGCACTCTAGTAACCAATGGAAATATTATGAGTCAGGTTTTTTTTCCCAGGAGGCAGAGAGAGATGGGGGGGAGAGAGGGAGGGAGGGAGAGAGAGAGAGAGAGGGAGGGAAGTGCAAAAAGTACCTTTGATGTTTCCAGTAGCAGGGAAGACATTGTTTTTCAACCCATGTAGTAAGTGGCAGTTTTGACTCCAAATCGCCTGTGCGTGCAGCGAAGTAAATTATAATATTTTAACTAGGCTATGTGAGCCAGCTGTAGCATTCCCAGAAATAATACCAAGGGTGTATCATGAGCCACACTGTTTTTTTTCTCTCCCATCAAATGTGCAGATTTGTTTCTTCAGAGACAAAACTCTATTCCTTTTTTTTTACAAACATAGAGAAGCATTTGGGGAAACGACATTCAAGCCAGGGTTATTCACTGCTATAAATCCTGCCAGAGTCTTAGTCTTGTACTTTCTCCATTCCAAATCACTTCAATGAATATAGTATATGGAGCAACAATGGTGCTGCTGAATATTGTAGCAAGTGTCTTTTCATCATAATGAATACTTCTAGGTAAATAAAAGTTGAATTACTCAGCTGAGAGCAGGAGAGGATTGTGGCATGGATGATTTGATGCTAGGAATCTCAGAAAAAAGCAAATGGAAGTCAGAAGGGGAGAGGGTTATGGGAAAACAAGGGAAATATTTCAGGAACAGATTTGGGTGGGTCTTTTGCAAATTCTTTTTACCTCCTGAGATTTTATTCACTTTTGAACATCTACCTAGAAAAGAGCAGTTGGTTCAACATCCAGAAGGGAGAAATAATATGCACATAAGCTCGTAGACACTTTCTTGAAAACCATTTCCACTATAATTGGAGTGTGTATGAAAAACGTGGCTTGCCAGTTGCTGCCTTGGCATTTCCTTAGTGTTAAGAAAGAGAAGAAGAAAAAAATAGCAGATTGGATCTGGTTAGCTCTGCTTAAGAAAGAATATTTAATGTATAGGCATAGATCATGGACAGGAAATGTGTGACTTTCCAGCTTAACCTTGCATCTGGAAGCCAACTGCACGTGTGAACAACCCCAAATTGATCACCAGATATCACCCGCTGCAATCCTGAAACCCTGTGAGGTGCCTACAAGCATCCACGTGCCTGTGAATGCCTCCATTAGTATCTGTAATGCTTTTAACATTGTTATTAAAAGCCCCTTCCCCTAAACATTGTCGTCGGATGGGAGCTGGGAGGCATGTCTTTTCCAATGGAAAAGCCCCTGCCCAATGGAACACACTGCCCCCTGAAGTTCAGCAGTCTTTACCCTCCTAGCTTTCCTAAAGAGCCAGGCTTTCTCCCTAGCACTGCAATAAGATGAGGTGACTGCATATTAGCAGCTTGACTTAACCCCTGAGTTTTTGTGGTTTTTATATGTTTGGTTTGATACTTTTTGTAATGTATTGAATAGATATGGTTGTGTTAAGCCCTGCTAAAGTGAAACTAACCTTTAGATGACCCTAACTGTTAACTGCAACCTTTTTGGAGGAAAATTTAGAACATTCATATTTGGGCGGGGTTTTTCAAGCATTAAAATTGGTTAAGACCCTGTGAGCCCAGAGTATAAATTACAGGCATTTGCCTGCTGTTCTTCAGTTTAGTTTTGAGTCAATAAATGCTGTTGTGTCTATGGTGGTCTGGTTCTTGCCTACTGAAGCCCATTACACAATAGTTTTAATATGATTTCATATGTTGTTTTAACTTTTGATTAGGAGCTGCCTGAAGTTGATTAGAAGATGGGCAGCCATATAAAAGCTTAAGTAAGTAAGTAAGTAAGTAAGTAAGTAAGTAAGTAAGTAAGTAAACACACACACACATACATCAACATCTGGCTAGCCAGGTCCTTAGTAAGGCCTCAATAGGGTTGATTGGCTGATTATGCGACCAACAATAATATATTAAATTTAGATGCTCCTTGACTCTCAGTTAGCCCAGGTAGATTACAACTGTTAACAAAAAGCACAAAAACAGCACAAAAGAAAAGAATGGCAAAACAAAGGAAAAGGAACAGAAGGGAAGAAAGGGATATCAGATCATACAGATGGCATTGCTTAATTGATGGCACCCAGAGTGTGTCAATCATGCCAGGTTAAACTGGTCAAGCTGATACTATGGCAGAGCATCTCCCTGCCTATCAATCTACTAACCGTCTTAGTTTGTAAGGGCCTCACTTTCTCCAAGTATTATTCAACCAAGCTTGCGTATTTAAAAATTACATAGGGATTAGGAAACTCCCTAACATTCTTTTTAAATGATGTGATGCTCTCCATATTTTTTTTAATGTTGCTAGAGTACAAAGCCATATGCCAGGAGACATCCATCTCCATGGTTAGCAAGTGAAAGCATTCAAGTTTATGTCAACTCTTCTAGATAGGTCAAGTCAACAAAAAGAAATGGGATTCCAGGAAGGCTTCTTCTTCTTTTTACTGAAGGTAGAATATCAGTATCTTGGAAACCTATCCAGGTTTCTCTCTTTCTCATCTGATATCAAGATAAAATGAAGGAAGGCTCTTTTAAGTTTACTGCTTGGAACTTTTCTAACCTGCTTTTCCTCCCCCCCCCCTCCCCATATATCCAAAGTTAGTTCTACATTTCTTTATGGGTTGTTCTTTGACATGTGGCTCAGTAACTTCTAGGAATAAAGCGGATATACACAATCTCCCTCTCTCTTTTGGCATTGCTTCCCCCCCTTTAAAAAAACATAATTAATGAGACTAAAAATAGTTGCACACTCTTGCAACTGCCAAGAAGATATTGTCTTTAGAAAATGAAACCAGGGCTGCTTCCATCTGTGACTGCCCCTTCAGAAAACTTCTGAGTTGGAAATTGCAGCCATATTCAATCTTATCTGCAGGCAACCACTCATTTCTGTGTCCGCGGACCCCCAAAGCAGAGAAAGGTTTATTTCCTGACCTATTTGGGAGTTTAGTACATTGGTTTATTTTGGGGCTTCACCCAGTGGTGGGATTCAAAAAAAATGTACCACTGGTTCTTTGGGCATGGCTTAATGGGAGTGGTGTGGTTTGATGGGTGTGGCTTGGTAGATGTGGCTTGGTGGGTGTGGCAGGGGAAGGATACTGCAAAATCACCATTCCCTCCCTACCCCACCAACCTGCCTTCAAGCTCCATTCTCCTATGCAGGGCAACAAAAGAAGACCCAGCCAATCAGCTGGGACTTGGGAGGCAGTGAATAGATTGGGGGTGGGGCCAGCCAGAGGTGGTATTTGCTGGTTCTCTGAACTACTCAAAATTTCTGCCACTGGTTCTCCAGAACCTGTTGAAACCAGTGACATGCAGTGAGGTTTATGGCTAGTGAGGTACTGATGTCTGAGCATTCTCTCCTCTCCCCCAATACCCCACTGAGTAAAGCACTTTCTTTCACTCGTGACAGAGCTCAGGCTAGCGAAAGAAAGTGCTTTAGGCTCAGGGGGGCGAAAGAAAGTGCTTTAGTCAGTGAAGCACTTTCTTTCGCCCGCCTGATCCTAAATCACTTTCTTTCACCCACCTGAGTTCTGCCGCGAGCACAGGTGGGTGAAATAAAGTGCTTTAGTCAGTGGGGTGTTGTGGGAGAGGAGAGAATGCCTGAGCATTCTCTCCTCTCCCACAACACCCCACTGACTAAAGCACTTTATTTCACCCACCTGTCCTTGCGGCAGAGCTCAGGTGGGCGAAAGAAAGTGTTTAGTCAGTGGGGTGTTGGGGGAGAGGCTCCTCTCCCCCAAAACCCCACTGACTAAAGCACTTTCTTTCACCCGCCTGAGCTCATGGCAACCCGCCTGAGCTCTGCCGCTAGCTGAGGCGGGCGAAAGAAAGTGCTTTAGTCAGTGAAGCACTTTCTTTCGCCCGCCTGAGCTCACGGCAGCACACCTGAGCTCTGCCGTGAACACAAGCAGGCAAAAGAAAGTGCTTTAGTCAGTGGGGTGTCGCGGGAGAGGAGAGAATGCCTGAGCATTGCATTTATTAAAGAAAAAAGAAAAAAGAAAATTTGAAGGAAAAGAGGGATTGTGGGGTGGGGAGCATCAGAAATGGAGAAAGAGAGGAGGAATGAGCGCGACGCTGCAGCTTTAAACAGAATGACAAAGTTGAAGCCTCTAAAAAATGCACCCTCTACTATGAGGCAGGAGAACTGCGTGCCTCAACTACCTTGGGATTTTTTAGGCTTTTAACCCTTGCTTAACTCTGCACCTAAAAAGTCAGACTAGATGAGGCATGCAGTTCTCCTGCCTCATAGTAGAGGGCGCTTTTTAGAGGCTTTTTTAAACAGGCAGTCATTCACGGTGAGGCAGCAGCTAGCTAGCCTAACCTCAGCACTCGCCTTTTCCCGTTTACATTTTTTTTTCCTTTTCATGATTGATAGTGGTGAGGCTGTGCCTCCCCTGCCTCCCCTGACTGCACATCACTGGTTGAAACTGGCCAAATGCCACCTGTAGCTTCACCCCTTTGCTTATAGGTGCCGTTGGAAGAATGAGAGATGCAAAGACAAATAAACATAAAGACAAAGAAACTTTGGACTTCCACTAATGTCAAAGACGATTCCAGCTAGGACTTTCTAGCTGGAGGTAGTTTAAACAGGGCTGTTAACAAGTCTTCTGATATTTGAGCCCTCTATGTTAAATCTATGAATGGATGTATTGCTAGTATTCTTTTCACAGAATATCTTATGGGCAGAAAGGTGAGCCGTAAGCGATACACATGAATAAATTGAAATAAAACATGAAACTTTTCTTTCTTTAAAACCTAGAACCATGCTTGAAAAGATTAATGAATTACCTTTACTACAACCAGAATCTATGGCTTGTCATTGGTTTAGTTTCTGGTTGTTCTGAACCCAGAGGGAGCCAAGGTGGCGCAGTGGTTAAATGCAGCACTGCAGGCTGACTGCTAGATCAGCAGTTCAGCAGTTCAGCGGTTCAAATCTCACCGGCTCAGGGTTGACTCAGCCTTCCATCCTTCCGAGGTGGGTAAAATGAGGACCCGGATTGTTGTTGGGGGCAATATGCTGACTCTGTAAACCGCTTAGAGAGGCCTGAAAGGCCTATGAAGCGGTATATAAGTCTACTGTTATTATTGTTCCAATTCAGTCAATGGTGGTTTATTCAATCCTAACATGCTTTAATGGGGTGTGTGTGTCAGGTCATATTATCTGTGTTTATAAAAATACATAAGGTCATAAAAGGGTTTATTTGTGATCTAGAATAGTAGGACTACAGCACATGGAGCATCACTTGTTTGCAGCAAGACCTTCAAAGTCAAATACAGTACATCTCAAGAACATTTAGATTTCTTCTAGAAATTAAGACAATAGCAATAGCAATAGCAGTTAGACTTATATACCGCTTCATAGGGCTTTCAGCCCTCTCTAAGCGGTTTACAGAGTCAGCATATCGCCCCCAACAATCTGGGTCCTCATTTTACCCACCTCGGAAGGATGGAAGGCTGAGTCAATCCTGAGCCATAAGATTTGAACAGCCGAACTGCAGCTAACAGTCAGCCGAAGTAGCCTGCAGTGCTGCACTCTAACCACTGCGCCACCTCGGCTCAAGTATAACTTAGCCCAGTGTTTGTGTAAAGCCCATGTAGAAATTACTGTTATTTATTTATATTGAATAGCTTCTTCCTTTAAAAGAGATTCCATTTCAATTGCTGCCATTTTAGATGAGGCCACAGCAGAAGGCCCAACTGCATAACCAAATCCTTGCCCTTTGTATGCATTGCCATGTGATACAAATGCACAGAGGGTTGGAAGTATGCATCACATGACCATAGTTGTCTTCTTGCCCTTTTTTGTGCCCCTCCCTTAGCCTCCATGGACAGCTGTGCTGCCCTGGCAAATATGTTTCAGACATTTGTGAAACCTTCTGGAACAGATTTGGGGAACTCAGAAGCATGAGGAAACAATGAAGAAAGTTTCATCGCTGAAATCGGAAATTGCTTGTGAATTTCTTTGAGGGATTATTAGCTATTTTAGAAAGATTTCTTTGTTTATTAAAACAGAAAGATTGGATGGAAAGACAATAAGTAATGACACAATCCTTGTACATTTACTCACAAATCAGACCCCAGTGCAAGGCAGATATTGTTCTTCATCCTAAAAATAGAAGTGCTATGAGGTAAGTAATTAAGCAAATAACTAAAGTTTTGTGGACAGCTAATGAAATTCATCAGATGCAGTCTCTGGGAATGGTCTGCTTATTTATGAAAGTTAGATTAAAAAGAAAATGTTAGATCGGCAAGAAGCAGCAGGCAAGAGGCATGTGTGAGTTTCAGCACTTTTTATTTCAAGAGTGACTGCGCTTTGCCAGCTGGACTGCAGGAGCTCGCCTTTTAAGGAACTCCGACAGTCCAACCGGCCAATGACAGTTGTTTAATCTTCCCAGAGTTTGGGCAACCAATCCCCACTGAGCATGTGAAAACATGTAAATGTAACAATGTACATCTGTACGTAACCCTCCTAGAATGAACAATGTCAAATCCCTGCCTACGTAGGTGATGTAGTCATTCAGGTAGGCAGAATGTGTCAATCTCCTGCTTGACCTGTGCAGATCACTTGTCTCTGGGAGCTCAGCTGGTGCGGTTGAGCCTGCTGTTCCTCCGGCTGCCTGGGAAGGAACCTTCTGGAGCTCCTCGGCCTGTGAGTCGAGCTCTGGCTTTGTTCCTTCGGCTCCTGAGATGCCATTTCTTCGTGGGACAGCTTCGGATGCAGCTACATGTTCACAGCTCAGGTTGGATGGTTGTCCCTCAATCTCTTAGCTTTGTGGGGCCGGTTCCCACCCGTCTACTTCCCAGCTGGCAGTTGAGCATGCTCTGCAGGCCAGAGACTTGGGGTTCTCCGGGAGTTGTTCTGAGCTGGTGGGTGTGGTCCAATTACTCTGGTAACTCAGTTCAGTGTCCCCCAAGTGGTGTCGAGCCGGTCGATGTGCCTCCTCCAGATTCGTCTATCCTCTATCTCCACTTGGTATGACTTTGGCCTGGTGATGGCCATAATTTGGCCCACCAGCCAAGTCGAGTACCCAGCGTAGTTGTGGGTGAAAGCCTGATTGTTTATCTTGAACTCCTGGGTTGGTTGAGAGGAATCCACGGGGCTCTCTGGAAGATAGTCTGGGTGGTACTGGTCGAGTCTTCTCCCCATCAAAGCTCTGTTGGGCTCTTGTTGGTGGTCGCATGAGGGGTGATGTGTTGGGTGAAAAGGAATTGGTCAACCTTTTCCTGCCAGCTTCCTGGTCTCATTTGGGTGAGGGTTTCTTTTGTGAGCCTCACCATTCCCTCAGCCTGTCCATTGTTTGCCGGATTGAATGGGGCAATGAGAACATGCTGGATCCCTTGCTCTGTGAGAAATGCCTCCATTGTCTTGGCGGTCAGTCATGGGTCATTTCTGGAGATCACGGTGTTGGGTAGTTTGAAAGATTAGATAACCATTTGTTTGAAGTGGTGTAGCATTTCCTGCCTAAGCAGGAGGTTTAATTAGAAGGTCTCCAAGGTCCCTTCCAACTCTATTATTCTCTTCTCTTCTCTTCTCTTCTCTTCTCTTCTCTTCTCTTCTCTTCTCTTCTCTTCTCTTCTCTTCTCTTCTATTCTATTCTATTCTATTCTATTCTATTCTATTCACTGAAGTGATAGCAATGGGATTCAGTACTAAGCAGAATATTCTCTTTCAAAGGGAAAAAGGAATAGACATGGCTTCATAGAACTATTTCACCAATATCTGATTGTCCCATTTTTGGAAAGTACAATTCTTACCCAGGTGATGCCTCAGTGGACTGCATTTCATTAGCTAGGGGCTTTTTGCAAAGCCCACTTTGTTACCTCACAGTGAATATTAAAACCTTATTCACGACTTGTTCAGAGGGAAACATCCATAGCCCAGATTCATTTATTCATAAGCCTGTGACCCAAATTCATGATGTAACCCTAATGTTCATGCCATTTGACCCAGTCTGCAATCCCACTTTTTTCCAAATTCCTGGTTATTCAAATTGTAGAGCCATCAACTAGGCCTGTTGCTGAAGCAATACTCTTGCAGTTTATGAGGAAATGAAAGCTATGTGCCATTTCCTCATCCTTGCCTTGAAGAGAAGAAATAATAAAGCAAGAAGGTTTATTCCCATTTTAAATCTAATACATCATTAACAACCCTGTGTGGAATAGATCCATGCAAAAATTCAATTTATGATGGAAATGGTATCCGACAATAATGGTGATAGCTCTTTAATTTATCTGCATGGACTGGTTTTCTTTGCATCTCTTTCCCTTTGACTAATCTGAATCTTTTTGCATCTGGCACTGGGGCGCTGCACTATTTTCCTGCCTTATGAGTGCTGCATCATCTGACAGTGACTCTACTTTTCCTGGAGGTTTCTTTCTTTTTTTCATTTTTTTGCACTCTGTCTTTAGTACTCACTGCCAATTTTCCACTTATTCCAACACCCACACCTCAGATGTTGCCATTAACCTCCAAAGTGGAAGCTTGTCAAAAATGCTTTCAGGATGCAATATTTTTCATTAGAGCACATGCCACTTCAATCAGAAACATTTTAATAACCGATGCTGTAATATTTTAGATCTCAGTCTCTGACACACTTGACATGCAAATAATATGGGCCTGATCCTAGTAGGTATTTTAACATTGCGATTCATTGGAGATCCTGGGGTGCTTCAGAAATTCTTATGACTGCTTTCCTGGAATTTAATTGAAGGTAGAAGATCTCTCATACATTTCTTTATCAATTGTGAAAGTGTGCATAGGAGTGGAATGGAAGAAAGAGTAGAGTAGAGTAGGGTAGGGTAGGGTAGGGTAGGGTAGAGTAGAGTAGAGTAGAGTAGAGTAGAGTAGAAGAATAGAACTAGAGTAGAGCAGAAATAGAGTAGAGTAGAGTAGAAGTAGAGTAGAACAGTAGAGTACATTAGAGTAGAGTAGAGTAGAATAGAATAGAATAGAATAGAATATCTTGAGATATTACAGAATTTAGTTCAAAAGCCCAGTTCTGAACATGCAGTCAACAGTAAAAATTGATCAATTAGAATCTCAGGTATATTGTTGTACAGGTCATAAAAGTGATGTTGTACTGATGAAATGAATATTAGAAATTCTTCTATGAACAAAACTCTTCATTTGAGAATGAAAACATTTTCCATTTGTGACATGACATGGTGAGTGCAAGGCCAATGCTACTCCAGCAAAACTAATGGTGAGACTGACTTGGTATTACTACTATTGTAAATGTTTAAATGGACATTTATATAACCGCTATGAAAATGAAGTCTTTCATATATGCATTGCCTTCCAGCTACCATTAAACTGAATAGATAAGAAAATGATAGCAACAATATTCATTATGAAAAACCATTATATACATTATTCAGAAGCCAGCTTCAATTTGCTATCAAGTATGCCTGAGTAATCTTAAAAAGTTAAGTAGGATAAATCCAACAAGCACTTGGATGGGAGAGGCCAAGGACTACTGGCTTACTGGGACTCTGAAAAATCATGGATATTTTATTTGTTTGTTTGGGTTTTTTTTCTTATTATTTTGATTTGTTAGGCAAGAGAGAGACAAAAACAGAAAAAACAGGGACGGAGACAGACAGATAGACAAGCAGATAGACAATGAGACTATCAAAAGTGGAATAACCATTGGTTCTCTAAATTAAACAATTGTTCTGTCTGATGGAGTATTAACCCATTCAGAATCAAAGATAGTAAGTCCCCAGACTCACAGGCACTTGGTCTTACCAAAATTAAACCTGATTTGGATCCATTCCCATCCAGAGGTCCAGAGGATATAGACCCTATTAAAAAACCTATAATTTTCAGGAAACCATCATTTGGTCAGCCTATGTTAGTAATATTAACTAACTAACATCAGCATACACAGCCCTAATCCTCATCAGATGACCTCACCCAATTTCCTCCCACAGATAGTGGAGAGAGAAGAACCCCATGGTTTCCTAGAGAGGAGAAAGGTAGGCCTAGGAGAAAAAAAAACATGGATCAATTCCTCATGAGTTGGGTCTACAGTCAAGATGACAATAAGAAATAGTGTATCTCTTGTTCTGCAATTAGCTCCCCCAGGAATACTTGTGGGAGAGAACAGTGATGTCCAAATGGTGGCATGATCAGGTGATAGAAATCCTAACTCTTTATAAATGTGTGTAATGCATGTAAAAATGGGATAAAGTTCCAATCATCCAGTTTTGCACATCATATATATGGTGTTGATATTTGCTCCCTCCCTCCATCTACAAATGTCCTGATCACTCCAGCAATCTATAGGCTCCCTGGCTTCTCCTGCCTCCAAATCTCCAAAGATTTATTCAAATTGGTATCCAAAGAAGTGTTTGAGCAGGAAGAAAGTTAAACTTCATCCTCTACCATGTAGCAAAAGCAACCCACTAAGCAAAATGGGTGAGCTAAAGAGACAAATTTACAAATTATATAGGGGACCCAGGTTTAAGCCTCTCAAACTTGTCAGGGTCACAATAAAATTAGTAAATGCCACAGGTATCTAAATAAATGTCAAGCCTGGTGCCATGTTACTAAGCCTTATTATCATAAGAGCAATCTAAAATGAATTGGAGGAGCCACACCACTACCTCCTATATTTTTTTAATCTTACAATCATTGAGCAAACATGTGCCTTGGCCATTCCAAAGCAACACAAAAGCACCAGAGGTGTTTTTTCAAGAGGCAACTGGACTTTCTGGAAACCACCTTTGGGACAGCAATGACCTGGATGACTGGGGAATCCTCATAGAAAAGAACTTCTATGCTCAGTGAACTGACAAAGTACCCTTTCACACCCAGGAGAAGCAAATCTTAGATCCATTTGCACCACTTAAAGATACCAGCTGGTCTCACTAATCTCACAAGATATCCTAAGGAAATCATCTAGATTTAAGGGAAGATAATATGCTGCCAGAAAGGCAGTAAAAATATCAGTCTCAAGCTTGCATCCTGCCTCTTGGAAGTACATCCCAAAAGGACAATGGCAGGAACCACTAAAGCAGTGTATAAAGCATAAAACAACCCTTCTCCTTTAAGAAAGTCAAGCCCCTAATAGAGCAAAGCAAAGTACCAACAAAGAAAAAAAAAAAAAAAACTCAGGAGAAGCTCAGGTGATAGTAAGTCTGGGCATACTGCCAAAAACCTTTAACTGTTACAATGTAACAATGGAATGGCTTAACTGAGAGGCAGTTTCTGTAAACAGGGCAATAAAGATTAAGCTAGAAACAACACCAGAATATTTCCTTCCTGCCTTTCTGACAGGATTAGACCTGTAAAGTGGGAGCGGGGGTGGGGGTGGGTGGGACGACAAAAGGACATTTCTTCCAACAACCGATTCTCCGAATTGCTCAGAAAATTAAATGGTTCTCCCAAATAGGTGCAAACTGGCTGAATCCCACCACTGATTAAGAACTACAGCTTAACTCTTTTGAGAATATGGCTTTCTGGCATTATATCTACTTAGATTTCTTTGGGTCCTGGAATTATAATTATACCTCCCCAATTCTACACCCAGGTCCCTATTATGAAAATATATGAAAAAATATGTGTGAAGGTAGCATTTATTCTCTTTCCCTGATGGTACAGTAGTTAGAATTCAGAATTGCAAGCTAATTCTGCCCACAGCCAAGAGTTCAATCATGAGCAGTTCAAGGTTGACTCAACCTTCCATCATTTAAGATCAGTAAAATGAGGCCCCAGATTGTTAGGGGTAATATGCTGGCTCTGTAAACTACTTAGAGAGGGCTGTGATGTAGTATATAAGTCTGTCAGGGGGGTCAAACTGGCGCCCTGCAGGATAGATGTGTCATGCACAGGCCATGCCCATCCCAGCTCCGCAAAGGAGGAAAACATTGTGCTATATCACGTGATGTCAATGTGACACTGCGAGTTTGACACCTAAGTGCTATTGCTAAGTGCTATTCTTCTTACAGATGTAATAGTTGAAAATTTAAAATTGCATTAGTTATGCAAGTCAAGAATCTGATCTTCTAAGCAAAAGGGAAAAAGTGCTTATACATCACCGTGATGATGTGAATTTTACACCCCTGTCCTAAAACATGTTTTCGGCAATGATGGCTCCAAAATCACTTGCATTCTTGCAGCTCCACTATCTTTGTAATCAACATTCAGCAATTTTAAAAAAAAGGGCCCGAACTCACTAAAGCATTATGCCTGCCATAGTTCTAATACAGGAAAGAGCATAAAGGGCCCTGAAAATTTGATACCATGACCCATCTGCTGATATTCTCATATCACTGCCACAACCCATCTGGCTCTTGGAAGCAAGAACAAAGAGGTGGAGGGGGGAGAGCAAGTTACCCAACCTATGATAAGCCACCCACACCTCTATCCATGCTAAGGATGCTTCATAGTTTAAGAAAGAGAGGATAGAGATCTCAACTGACTCACAAGGCTAAACTCCAGGATCTAATATGGTAATGCAATATGGCTATCAGCTGGGCAGCCTCTCAAATGTAGCAGTTTGAAGTGGAGTCAGCTTAAATGTTCAGCTGCTATTCATCAAGTTTAGAGAAAGCAAATGCTCTGTATGCTTGTATGAATTAGACACTAATGTCTTCTGTCAAGAAAAGAAAGGAGAAAAAGAAAGAGATTTAGCCTGCAATCTGATGCAGATGTTCCTGGGATTAAACTGCACTGAGTAGCCCAGTCAAGCTTTTCCCCAAACGTAACAGTTCCAATTAACACCACTAGGGAGGATCCACTTCATTGTGGTGACAACGAGTCACCATGACATCTGAAATCTTTATTGCCCTGTCCTGTTCAATAAGCATAATCATTGCCAACATTATTTTGACCTCCGCGGCTCGTTTAATACCAGACAACTGCTCCTCCTAAGCTTCTGTTAACATTCTTTAATGATTGCTCAGCATAGAGCATTCTTGAAGAGTATTTCTATAGGACTAGATCAGCTTATCCTAACTGCAGTCTGCACTGGGACTACAACTTCCAAATCTGTTTTGGACAATGCTCCCTAGTAATGTTGGTTTTAAAAGTTTTTACATATCTAGGGAGCTACTAGGCTGGCAAAATTTAGATTGCAAGAAGATGTATTCTGAATTAAGAAATTCAAATTCTAAATAACAGAAGTGAAGATGTTCTGGGAAGGGAGAGAGGGACAGAGGAAGGGAGGGAGGAGGGGAGGGACGAAGGGAGGGAGGGAGGGAGGGAGGGAGGGAGGGAGGAAGGAAGGAAGGAAGGAAGGAAGGAAGGAAGGAAGGAAGGAAGGAAGGAAGGAAGGAAGGGTGGGCCATGGCAGAGGATCATGCTTTACTTTCCAGAAAGTCAGTTCTTATTTTATCTATAAAACTGGCAGGTGGGTTAAGATGTGCTATGGAAAGAGGATTTCATTCAGTGACACTAATAGGTGGATCTTTCTGTTATGCCAATAGGGAAGGACATTGAACAGATGAAACCTGCTAGTCATTGTGGTTCAGACTATCAATGATGTGATAGGTCTGGATTTGGTCCACAAATGGAACAGTTTATTCTTCAAAGTCTTGATGTTATAGACAGATAGTTCCCCTTACATACATACATACATACATACATACATACATACATACATACATACATACATACATACATACATATGTTATATTTATGCTGATAAATAAATAAAGGGAGACTAGTATAGATCTATTTCAAGCTATTTAGCTCTCATCAGCTAGCCATACCTTTGCTGGGAATCGAACCTGTGCTCTATTGCCTCTTAGGCAGATGTGTTAACCATTGAGCTACAGGGCTCGGCTCCTTATCAGCCAGGCCAGGGTGAAAGGTATATATTTAAAGTCACAACCCCTGGTATGCCCAAATATGGGAGGAAGGTCACACTTCCATTCTCTGTCCTTCGGCTCGTCACAAGAGACCATCCAGACAGAAACCCAATATTTTTTACTGGAAGTGTGACCTTCCTCCCATATTTGGGCATACCAGGGGTTGTGACTTTAAATATGTACCTTTCACCCTGGCCTGGCTGATAAGGAGTCGAGCCCTGTAGCTCAATGGTTAACACATCTGCTTAAGAGGCAATAGAGCACAGGTTCGATTCCCAGCAAGGGTATGGCTAGCTGATGAGAGCTAAATAGCTTGAAATAGATCTATACTAGTCTCCCTTTATTTATTTATATGACTTGCATAACTAATGCAATTTTACATTTTCAACTATTACATCTATAAGGAGAATAGCACTTAGCAATAGGACTTGGATCACAGGTGTCAAATTCAGTGTCATGTTGACATCACGTGATATATCACAATGTTTTCCCCCTTTGTGGAGCTGGGACGGGCATGTCCTGTACATGACACATCTGTCCTACAGGGTTCCAGTTTGACAGCCCTGACTTAGATTTATATACCACTCCACAGCCCTCTCTAAGTAGTTTACAGAGTCAACATATTACCCCTAACAATCTGGGTCCTCATTTTACTGATCTTAAATGATGGAAGGCTGAGTCAACTTTGAACTGCTCATGATTGAACTCTTGGCTGTGGACAGAGGTAGCCTGCAATTCTGAATTCTAACCACTGTGCCACCAGGGAAAGAGAACAAATGTTACATTCACACATATTTTTTCACATATTTTCATAATGGGGACCTGGATGTAGAAATGGGGAGGTATGATTATAATTCCAGGACCCAAAGAAATCTAAGTAGATATAATGCCAGAAAGCCATATTCTCAAAAGAGTGAAGCTGTAGTTCTTAATCAGTGATGGGATCAAATTGTCTCGTGGAGATTATTAAAGTAGAATAGAGCTAGATGCAAGGAGCTATAGAAAAAGAGATAAATCTGTAAAAGGTTCACTTTCATATTTCTGTAGGGAGAACCCACCCATGGTCAATTTCTGAACCCTATTGTTTTATTCCAATCAAATTAAACATTTTCAAATCTATGATTAAAAAGAATTCCAATTTTTAAATTTTAAACTTAATGCCAGGAAGAATATGGTCATAGGAATAAAACCAGAAACAAAATATAATGCACCAAAAGAGGAGGGGGGAGGAGGAAAAAATAATGCCAACACATACTGAGAAAGTCTACTTTCTAAAATGGTCAGTGTAAAGGGCTCTGATGTATCAGTTCCTCGTGAGCTGTCCATCTTCATCAGATCAATAGTCCTTCCAAGCATGGGATGTTCAAGCTTTCAGCTTGAGAAATTGAAGTTCTCAAAATAAGTCAAGGCTGCAACACGAGTCCATCATACTGTGTCATAGAAATGAAATAAGTTGTCTCCTATTCGATTGATGAGTGACACAAAGCAATGAATGAAATAAATGAGACTTTCTTTTCTTTCAGTTGCTAGTATACTTCTGTCAGAAAGTTTACACCAAGGGATCCATTCGCTGCTTTATAGTTCTGCATGAGTCCAGATACCAATAATAATGAAACTGAGAAAGCAGGAACAAGGGAAAGCACAGGGTGCAGGGAAACAGAGAAATGGGCAGGAAAAGCCTTAAGGGGCAAACACACACACACATACAAACACACACACAAAGGGAGAAAGTTAACAATTCTAGCTAAGCCGTATTGCACAAATTCAGAATCAAAAAGCAATACAAATACCATCCATTGACCAAAACCATAACATTTAGATGTAGTGTAAGAACTTGATTGAATTTATGCTGCAACTTTCTAAATATGAATACAGAATAGAAGCACCTGAACAATTCCCTATCAAGATGCCTGTTGACTTAAAACTGCTTTGAATAATATTAAAAAAGTTAGGTTCTTATGAATTGGCTACATGAATTGGAGCAAGATCCAGCAGAAAACAATATTTACAATCCTGGGTTTTTTTTCTCTCCATATATTATAGTAGTAGTGCAACCTGGACCTTTGGAATTATTACAGTGCCATTTTCTGAGGATGGCTTGTTTGGAAGGGTGAATATTGTACAGGTAGTCCTTGCATTACAACCATTCATTTAGTGATCGTTTGAAGTTACAGCGGCCCTGAAAAAAAGTGACTTATGACCTGTTTTGTGACAGCATCCACTCACATGATCAAAATTTTGACGCTTGGCAACTGTCATGTATTTATAATGGTTGTAATGTCCTAGGGTCATGTGATCCCCATTTGCAACCTTCTGACAAGCAAAGTTAATGGGGAAGCCACTTGCTTACCAATCATGTTACTAACTTTGCAACTGCAGGGATTCACTTAACAACTGTGGCAAGAAAGATCGTAAAATGGGACAAAACTCATGTAACAACTGACTTGTTGAGCCACATAAACATTGGGCTCAATTATGATTCTTGGTTGAGTGGTACTCAATTAATGCAGTTGCATTGAGATAATAGCAATAGCACTTAGATTTATATGCTGCTTTACAGTGCTTTACAGCCTTTACAGTGGTTTATAGTGTCAGCCTATAATGCACTGGAAGTATAGCCTTAAGAGAGAAGATCCACAATTCATTGTTAGAATTCATCCTTTGCATACAGAAAGATCTCAGTTCCATTTTGGCCATTACTACCTGAAATGATCAGGTAACCAGATGATGAGGAAGACCTTTCTCCGTATCAGTTAAAGTTCTCAGACTTAAACTAACACTCTGAAAGGTGTGTCCGTATAGGGTCAATTAAACTACTGCGGAAAATTAAGATTTGTTTTAGTTGTTGCCTTACTTCAACTTCCAAATCTGTATCTCCAGGGGTGGGATCCTACTGGTTTAACAACTGGTTCACTCGTGCATGCGCCTGATGCGCCTGATGTGCACTGTGCATGCGTGCAAAATTTACAGAGAAATTACCTTCTGTATTACTGCTGGGGAGAAAAACAGCTGAGGTGTGGCAATCCATTCTTCTAAACCTGTCAGCTGGGCTTCATAAAAGGGAATATAGGTGAGTATAATGCAGGGGCATGCAAGGGGCCCAGCTGAAAGTCAGAGCAAACCATTTCACTCCCAGCTGATAGTTGGAGCTACGGGTTTGCCCGAATCAGTCCAAACCAGTAGAATCTCACCCCTGTGTATCTCCATTCATATATGTGAAATCATCTGCAGGACAATATTTGAAATCCTGATTAATTGAGAGGTGGAGCAGAGGTAAATAAATAATTGGCTCAGCTTTTCTTGTCTGATGTCTGGAATATAAAATTATGCTGCGGATATTCAGAGCTTTTCTGTTTCCTATTAGTTAAAAGCACTCCTGCAGAGTCTACAGTGAGGCTAACAAAATCAAAGCTAAGATGTTGCTCCTAACCGAGTTGTTTGCAGAATTCAAAGACAGCAAATTTGTTACACCCCCCCCCCCCCAAATGTGTACCTTTCTATTATAGGACTTTCAAGTAATTGAACCTAAAATGCACTTTTATCAGTTTACATTTGCAGCTTTTCTTGCTTCTTTGAAGACCCGAGCATCTGTAAAATATTACAGATGCCTTATACCTCTATACACTGCTAAACGTCTTCTGTCTGTGACCTTTAATTGGTGAAATAGTGCATCATTGAACAAAACTTTTTCAACTAAGGTGCCTGAAATTGGCTAATTTACAGAATGACAGAATTACTACCAAGGGAATGAATTCTTCATTTTGAGGAAGATTTTCCTTTTAAATAAAAACAACAGTGCAACACCACATAGTGGTTCGTACATATATTTCCCTATCAATCTCTGTATTGATCTTTAAAAAAAAAGTTTAATAAAAATGCAAAAGAGCTTCAGAAATTATAGTCACTGGGTTGCTGATATTACAGGTACCACTCCTCTATGTGATCACAAATCAGCTTCGGTTATAAATTTTTTTGTTTGCTTTAAAGATTTTTCCCTATTTGGTAATTTGCAAATTTGGATTCGTGAGTGGGCTTTTATGCAAAACCCATCACTAGAAAGTTAGATGTATTCTTTGCATATTGTACTCTCATGGCTGTTCAGATATTTTATGGAATAAAGGACTATTTAAAAGGACTATTTCTGAATACAAATACTGTACTGTCCTCAAGATCATGATACATGGAAGAAATCTGTGCTGAAGAGGATACCTAGTCAGGGGGGTTCAGTAATCCAATTTTTTCTATGATAGAATTAGGATAATCAAAATTATATTACTTTTCATCCAAAAAAACCCCCACCATCCAGATGAATTGGACCTTGGCCCTTCTGGCCCATCAGCCTGACTTCAAAGTGGCTAACCAACTGCACAAGGAGCAGGGGTGGGATTCTACCAGTTCGCCCAAACCAGTAGCTCCGACGATCAGCTGGGAGCGAACCAGTTTGCCCCGATGATCAGATGGCCCATCTGCACGCCCACACTATTTTCCTACCTTTATCTTCTCAGCTGATTTGCGCAGCAGAGCATATCACCGAACTGGTTGTTAACCCAGGAGATCCCACCACTGACAGGGAGGGATACTATTCTCCTGGCAGATGGTCTTCAGAGGTAGTCACATTGCTATCAAGGCTAATACAGGTAACAGTCCACTTATGACTGGTTGCATAATGACTGCTCAAAGTTACAATGGATCCCCAAAAACTTAATTATGATCGGTTTTTAGAGATACTGTGGCCAGTCCCTCCCCACAGACACATGATTGAATTTTCTGTGCTTTCACATTTTTTTTTGTTTTTTTACATTTGTTTGGTCTCTTCTCACAAATTTACTGATGACACTAACAAATCCCTTTTGTAAATCCAATGTAGAAATGTTATCCATATAAAAGTTTCTAGTGTGTTATTTGTGTGTTGTTTATAATTGGTTTCATCTGTCTATACAATATTTCATCATTTTCCATATCCTTCTTGTAGCCTGTCATTCTGTGAGGAATGGTGTCTACAAAGGAGGAAGTGGTGTGATGGACTACAGGAAAGAGGAGGGAGCACTTTTCAAATAGGAAAGGGGTGAGATAAGAAGCAGCATACCCTGATCTAGATAAGAGACAGAGGAAGAGAGGTAGGATAACCCCTCCCTAAAATCTCTCAGGGTATATCTATTGAGGTGAGAGCAATCAAGATTTAATCTGGCAAGATTCTGTCTATTTGATGTAAACTAAATAACTACTGCATCAAATTGGCTTTGCAGATTATATCTAGATGTAATAAAATGTAAATATAACTAGCATTTTATTGGATAAACAACATTAGGATCTAAATAAACTAAAGGTCTGGTATCTCTGGAAATAATTACATTGATTAGGAGGCTATGGAATGTAATGTCTAATAAAAAATCAACTATTTTTTAATGCCAAATTTATGAGGAAACCCAACTTTGAAAATTGGGGAAAAGTTATGATATGGGTAAAAGTAAAGATATTGACTTTAGACCAACTGATAGATGATGAAGATAAAAGTTTAGGATGCTTTGTGTTAAGAGATGAATATTTATCAGGAATAACCAAATAATAATACTTGCAGTCATGAAATTTGTTATTTTGTTTGGTGTTGTTTGGACCAGCAATATTTGCATCTCTTGATGCAAGATGTTAGAACAATTTCTTAAACTCTTTAAAATGGAAAACAGCTACTATTAGTTAGTTTTTATAACTATTTGTTATCAATAAATCAATTTGATAGGCAGATGCTAAGAAATGAGTGTAATAAAGTATGGGAGGTTCCTATATTTTCTATATAATGAGAGAATGTCTTAACTTACTTCAATAGAAAGATTGTCAATAGATCTGACTCTTTAAACCACTTAGAGAGGGTTGTAAAGTACCATGAAGTGGTATATAAGACTAAATGCTATTGCTATCTCAAATTACTTAAACAACAAAATAATATTTAGAATTTATTAGACTCCATTATGTTTGCATCGAAAAGGACTGTCAAAAACAGCATTTTTTTGGAGATGTAATAAGGACATTGCTTCTTTAAAACACATGTTTTTGTAATATTCTGTACTTACCAAGTGTTGGAAGAAAGAATTGGATTATATCAATATGATTGTGTGACAAAAGCTAAAATTCTCAGAGGATATTATTCTCTTAAACTACATACCTAGTACATGGAATTCAACAATTGTACAAGGTAAATGGATTCTCCATGCCCTTACTATTGTCAAAAAACTGATATCGCAGAATTGAAAAGATACATTTATGGCCCTTTTAACTCAATGGACTATAGACCTGATTGCTTTTGCCATCTGTGAGCAGATTGCCTATAGAGGAAAACTTTGCATGAACAAGTATAATGAAAAACAGATCATAATATTCTAGTACTATGATTCTAGTAGGTTAAAATAAAAGATAACTGTATAAATATATTAGAAGTATTGAGCAATATTAACACTGGACAAGTATACGTAGAATGTTTACTGTTATATGTTACTGACATATGATATATGGATTTTTCTTGCATTTTCTTTTAACAAACATCAGTAATATGAACAATTTATTTATTTTTGTTCCTAGCATTTCACATTTTTCACAATTCATTTCTTTATACACATTCAAGTTGTCACTTACATTTCAGCAGGTTCATTTGCCAGAGAGGAAAACTATAGTAATAATGATGCCAGTTGGCCACACAGTCAACCAGATGTTTCGACTGAATTCAGAATCTTTGTCCACCTATCAAATCCTCCCCAAGGACCTGTGGTAGGCAGATGTTGCTATTTAAATCATCATCATTATTACCTTGTATTTGAGAATCAAAGTCTTGCTGATTTATGACAAATAGCCACCGAACTATTGACAATTTGGAATTGCCCTATGTCCTATTGCAATAAGGCTGGCTGGGGAATTCTGGGAGTTGAAGTTTACATATCTTAAAGTTGCCGAGGTTGAGAATCATTGCCCTAGATTGTTATAATGTTTAAAATATCCTCTTCGAAAGGACTTCAGTATTTTTGAATTAGATCTCACTTATTTGCAAGGAATTGTGCTTCTGCTGCTTGTGAGAGAAGACATGAATTGATACTCTATGCCAACTTCATGGATGAAGGAAGATGTTTACAGCATTATCTGTCATTTTTTCATTAAATATATAAATTTTTGTAGGCTTCTTCAAATATATGAGATTTACCAGTGTTACAGAATTATGCTCCAAGTACAAGTATAAATTAGTGTTCATGAAATTAGAGTAGGGATTTAATGAAATACCCTTAGAAGCATAAAATGCAGCCATTCTACACTCTTAATGAGTTCACACTGTTTGGTGAGATTACATATTTGAAAAATGTGATTTAAAATAAAACATTGTTTCAAGCAATAACTGGGTCTGCTTTTGCTCCTGGTTCACTGATAAAACTGGATCATTCTCTCTCCTTCTCACCCCCTCCCCCCATGTGTGTATGTGTGTGCATACGTGCAGGAATCGAGTAAACAAGAATCCAGATGAAGATTCTATTTTTGTTTTAGTTTTATTAGAACTTACATTTATAGCAAACAACAATTCCAAAACCACATCTTCTGCCTATAAATCATCTTTTCGTGGGCAAGATCTAGATATAGTTGTTAGAACTCTTAATCTCAAGTTTGATAGTTCCTCAGATGTTGTTACCTTTTTCACACATGACGTGGCTGGAGTAGTTATAGAGTCAAGATTCCCCTCGCATTAGTCGTTCCTGACTCTAGGGGGCAGTGCCCATTTCCATTTCAAAGCCAAAGAGCCAGCACTGTCAAAAGACATCTCCATGGTCAAGTGCCAGCATGACTAAACGCCAAAGACACATGGAGTGCTGTTACCTTCCCACCAAAGTGGTCCCTATTTTTCTACTTGCATTTTTATGTGCTTTTGAACTGCTGGGTTGGCAGGAGCTGGGACAAGTATCAGGAGCTCACTCACTAGGGATTCAAACCTTCCTGATTGACAAGCTCAGCATCTTAGCCACTGAGCCACCGCACCCCTCGGAGTGGTTATATATAATGAATAACCAGTGAAATAGGCATATGTGGTTACTAAGCGCTTTCTCCATACCTTCTTTTAAAATATCTCTAGGAACAGGCAACTTGTAGCCTCTAAGTCGCACATATTGTTTGGCCTAATTTCCTGCAATCCTTAGCTTATTTGTCCAAATTCTTCACAAACAATCCAATTCTTAGCACTAGTAAAATGGGTCCATTCTTTTTTGAGTAGCAGATAGAAAGACAGATAGGTAGAAAGGAAGGAGAGTGCCAGAGTGTGACATAATCACCAATCTTGAAGAATGATGCCAATAAGAATGTGACTCTGCTCACTAATATCCTAAACACGGTTTATAGCCAGGCTTATAGCCAGGCTTACAACATCCAAAGCGGTGGCAGGATGACTGGATGTAGCAAAACATATATACATATATATACATATATATACATATATATACATATATATACATATATATACATATATATACATATATATACATATATATACATATATATACATATATATACATATATATATATATACATATACATATACATATATATACATATATATACACATATATATACATATATACATATATACATATATACATATATACATATATACATATATACATATATACATATATACATATATACATATATACATATATACATATATACATATATACATATATACATATATACATATATATATATATATATACACATATATGTTATATTTATGCTGATAAATAAATAAAGGGAGACTAGTATAGATCTATTTCAAGCTATTTAGCTCTCATCAGCTAGCCATACCCACGTTTTTGGGAATCGAACCTGTGCTCTATTGCCTCCCAGGCAGGGAGTTAACCATTTGAGCTACAGAGAACGACTCCTTATCAGCCAGCCAGGGTGGGAGGTATATACTTAAAGTTAGCTTAGCTTGAAATAGATCTATACTAGTCTCCCTTTATTTATTTATCAGCATAAATATAACAAATGTAACAAAAAAGGCAACAGTAAAAAATATTGGGTTTCTGTCTGGATGGTCTCTTGTGACGAGCCTAATGACAGAAGAGTGGAAGTGTGACCTTCCTCCCATACTTGGGCATACCAGGGGTTGTGACTTTAAGTATATACATATATATATATACATATATATATACATATATATATACATATATATATACATATATATATATATATATATATATATATATATATATATATATATATATATATATATATATATATATATATATATATATATATATATATATATATATATACATACATACATACATACATACATACATACATACATACATACATACATACATACATACATATATATATATATATATATATATATATATATATATATATCTCCTATGACAAGGGGGAAGACCTGCTTGAAGGCAGAGAGTCCTAAGAATCACCGGGTTAAATCAGGCTGCATTTGGTAAATATTTGAACAGTCAATATTTAAACAATCAAAATGGATGTTCAAGACCTGCTAGAAGAACTGCTGATTTAACTTAACAATATGGATTGCGCTATCATTGGATTAAGTGAGGAAAAAGTGAAAATTTAGTTGTACTTGATAGGTCTGGACATTTAGTCTACACTAGAGGTACCAAAGATGGATGATGTGGTGGCGTAGGTTTTATCATCAACCAAAAGCTGAAAGACTATGCAGTAAAATTTGAAAGTATGTCAGAATGAGTAGTCCAATGCATTAGTCAATTGAACAAACAATACAAGCTGGAAATCATCCAATTTTACATGCCAACAATAAGCTATAGTGATGATGAGGTTGAAGAGTTTTACGACAATGTGGCCCGCCTTACAGACAAAGAAAAATGCTGATACAAAATACTAATGGGTGACTTTAATACAAGCATAGGAAGAACAAGTGATGGGCAAGCATGCATGTGCAAAGTTCCACTTGCATGAACACTCTCCACTCATGTGAGTGGAGCTTTGCATGTGATCATAAGTACCCTCCACTCACGCAAGTGGAGCTTTTTGCGTGTGCACTTATTTGTCACTTGCACAGTCCATTTTCAAACAGTCCATGCCACGGTAGTGGGCTGTAGCCCAGGGGTTGGGGACCCACGTTCTAGGAGGTATATGGAGCTGTGGCCTAGCCTACATAATTATAACATCTTCCTTCTTTCCTTCTTTCCTTCCTTCCCTATTCTGGTCACGTTACCATCAAGGGCCACTCTTTAATTTTAAAAATTTAATTCTTTGCTTCTTTGTAGTTTATTGTATAATATAACCGATTCATCATTAGCTGATTTGAGCTCTTTTAAGAGAAAAAGGGATGTTAACATTATAATGTACATCAGTAATGGGATTAATTTTACATTATTATTTCATAAATGGTCTGTCAAAAAATAGAGTTCAAATTAACATTAAATTCTTCCGGAGTAGGACTTCAAGAGATAATGACATAGTTTGAAAGGCATTGTCACCATTACAGAAACACAATTTGTCTTTGCAGATTTTACTCTTCTAGTCATTGGCAATTCTGGAGGGCGGTGCTCATCTCCAACACAAGACCATTGAGTCAGTATTGTCCAAAGACATTTCCACAGACATGTGGCCAGCATGACATCATAGAGTGCTATTACCTTCCCACTGAACTGGTACTTATGTCCACTTGCATACATATCCACTTGCATTTGCATTCTTTCAAACTGCTAGGTTGGCAGGAACTTGGGTGACGATGGGAACTCACCCAATCACATCATGCTCAAGTCTCAAACTGGCTTTCCATTATGATATAACATTTGCCTTATGAATTAATGTTTGACTTGGCTAGATCTTTCCGAAGTGGGTTTGTCTTTTCTTCCTTCCTAGGGCTGAGAGAAAGTGACTAGCCCAAGGTTAGCCAGTTGACTTTATAACTAAAGGGAATTGGAATTGGAATTGATTTTATTTGTAGGCCGCCCTTTTCCCTGAGGGGACTCAGGGCGGCTCACAGAAACCAGGGAGAGGGGAATACAATACAATACAGTACTAAGACGACAACACATAATAAAATAATACGCAACATGCATACAACATTCGGGCGGGGTAATGGTCCTTATCCCCAGGCCTGACGGGCGAGCCAGTTCTTCAAGGCTGTGCGGAAGGCCTGGACGGTGGTGAGGGTACGGATCTCTACGGGGAGTTCGTTCCAAAGGGTCGGGGCCGCTACTGAGAAGGCCCTCCTCCTTGTGGTTGCCAGCCGACATTGGCTGGCCGATGGGATGCGGAGGAGGCCCAACCTATGAGATCTTATAGGCCGTAGGGAGGTAATTGGCAGAAGGCGGTCTCTCAAGTATCCAGATCCACTGCCATGTAGGGCTTTATGGGTGGTCAATAGCACCTTGAAGGGAGATTAGTCTTCTGGTTTGTAGCCTGATGCCTGACAGCCCTAGGAGCCGAGGTGGCGCAGTGGTTAGGGTCCAGTACTGCAGGCCACTTCAGCTGACTGTTATCTGCAGTTCAGCAGTTCTAATCTCACCAGCTCAAGGTTGACTCAGCCTTCCATCCTTCCGAGGTGGGTGAAATGAGGACCCAGACTGTGGGGGCGATATGCTGACTCTATAAACCGCTTAGAGAGGGCTGAAAGGCCTATGAAGAGGTATATAAGTCGAACTGCTATTGCTATTGCTATCTACCACAACAAATTGTCTTATACAAAATGACAGCCATAGTTAGATGTATGTGGCCCTAGCTCAGAGGTGAAATCAACTTACCTTTGCTACTGGTTCGCAAATGTGAAAATGAAACAGCAGAGTAGTACCAATGGAAAGAACCTGTTCAAAATTAAAAGTGATAAAAAAATGTCTGTAGGCTCTGAGCCACTTTATTGGCCAGCCCACCTGGGATCTTATCAGGCATAATTTTCCATGGTCATAATGTAAAACTTGGAAAGGTGCAGTGCATATAATATTAGACCACTGGTACTTTGAGAGAAACAACAGTAATGTGCTCTTTACACAATGCAGAAAGACACCTCCTTCTAGATCAGGGGTATCAAACTCACATTGTAATCATGTGACATATTGGGACATTTCCCCCCTTCGCTAAACCAGGCATGGGCGTGGCCAGTGCTTGATGCATCTGGCCCACAGGCTGGGAGTTTGACAGCCCTGTTCTAGATCCTGGAAAGAAAGCAGGGTTTGACAGAAAGCAATATTTTAAACTTTGTTTTTAATAATCTATATATGTTCTTAGGCCCAGGGTACCTGCGAGACCACCTACTGCCACCGGTAGCCTCCCATTGTCCAGTGCGATCCCACAGAGTTGGCCTCCTCAGGGTGCTGTCAGCCAGACAATGTCGACTGGTGACCCCCAGGGGGAGAGCCTTCTCTGTGGGAGCGCCTTCCCTCTGGAATGAGCTGCCCCCGGAGCTTCGTATAATCCCCGACCTCCGGTCCTTCCGACGCATCCTAAAAAGTTTCCAGCAAGCGCATGTGCAATGGACAGCTGGTTTTTGCATGCACATGCGTGCCAAAAACTAGAATACCAGTTGGTTGATGTGCATGTGTGCACCAGTAACTGGAAGAGCAGCTGCCCAGCACGCATGGTCACAGGGCATCTGCTCTTTTTGTTTCTGGCGCTCCCACGCATGTGAAGATCAGCTAGCCAGCACACCAGAACCCGGGAGAACAACGGGTGATGGCTTGAATGCATGGATAGATGGCTCTGCATGCCACTTCCGGCATGCGTGCCATAGGTTCGCCATCACATCTATAGAGGTTAACACATTCCTAATTTAGTTGACATAAATGTTGTCTTTTTCAGCAAGCCAGCCTGGGATGAACAAAAAAAATCAAAGTATTGATTATTGTTAATTTTAATTTGAATTCTTTTTAAAAAAATGTGTCATTGTTAATTTTAATTGGGTTTGGGGATATCCTATTTAATTTCTTTTTAACTTTTGTAGTTTGTGTTTCTTTTAATGTTGTACACTGCCCTGAGTCCTTGGGAGAAGGGCGGCATATAAATCAAATAAACCTCAACCTCAAACCTTCTTCACACTGGTTGTGGCATTTTTTAATTGAACCTATCATTCATCTTATAAAAAGTTAGTTATGTTGGAAAAGTTTTCTGATAAGAAAGTCCATCTAATCTATTTTAATAGACAATATCAATGAATGCTTTAAGTCCCTCCCAGTGAAATAATAAAATCAAACTGTGAGATGTGTGTGTGTGTGTGTGTGTGTGTGTGTCATTTTCTTGCTCTAGTTTCCAGAACCATTTTGATGCCATGGATGTGTGTACATCACCAATCACTCTGCTCTCTATCTATTTTTGTATCTATTTCACTTCTCATGCATCATCCCCAAACAGTGTACATTTTTTTTAAAAAAAGTGATTAAAATGCAACATTAACATTACAAAAATGTCTTTAAAAAGTATGCAAAATAGACTTTGAGATCCGAATTTAATGAGTTACTAAAGAAGTATTTATGGCATACAATTTCTTTTAAATTGGTTATAGCAAGTCATCAAGGACTGACTTCAAAATAACTCATAAACGGTTCTATAGCTTCCAAAAACTGCATCATATTTAACTAAGTCTTCTTAAATTGTGTTGGAGGAATTATAAGCAAAGTAGAATATCCCACCCTCTCTGATAACAGTCTTCAGTGATCAATATTAGGGTGGATTTATTGTCTATTTTTTCCACAAAACTCAAAGCAGTGCAATATAAGAAATTAATTCAATTTCTCTTGTTAACCACTAGATTTACTGTAGCAAAAAGACTGGAAAACTATAGTGGGTTTTTCTATGGATCACTGGTGTTTAAAAATGTGGGAAATAGCACTACTTGAAAAAATAAAGCAACAACAAATACTCAGGAAGAATTATTTAATGAAACATTATTTTATTCACATTTTGTCTCCATGTTTAGCTAGATCAAGTAAGTAATTCTTAATAGATTAATCTCCATCTGTATAAATGCTCTTTTGGACAGGAGTAATGAATATAGATGTTAACAATTTCATAATACTCTAAGATTATGAATGAATTTATTTATATTACAAATGAATGGAAACACACGCGCACACACATACACATTATATTATGTGTGTGTCACTTTCAGTGTGATGACTACAGTATATGTCTAATTTTTTTTAAAAGCTATTCTAGCAAAATTACAATACTTTAAGAAATAGTTAACATAAAATATAAAATTGTTAATATAAAACATGTATTAAATAGTTATATTAGAAAAACAGTCCCCTATAACATTGACACAATGAAGGTCTAAACGAAGCAATCATTTTCAATGGCTGTTGAAACATACAAATATTATGTGGCGTACTTTTCAGAGAGTAGGCTATACCACAGATAAAGCCATCTGCCAGGGATTACAAAATGATCTTGTATAAATTGGCCAATCCTCATTAGATGATCTTAGTAAGTGTCCAGATCTATAATGAGAAAGTTGACCAGTGGCATAGACATGTAGAGTGAAAATAAAACCTGTTCTGATTATTTATGGTACTAGCTAGGTAATTGCAACCAAGGTAATTATTTCAATATAGATATAATGTGTGGGCATGGCAAGGTGCCTTGTTCAATGTCCTGGCCAACTTGCCATGAATCAAGTAGAGTTTCTAGACCAAATAGCAGTGTCCTAGAGAACACAATAGGGCCGTGATGGTGAACTTATGGCATACATTCCACAGGGACGTGAGCCATCACCCAACTCAGCTCCGCCGCACATGTGTGTGCACCTCTTGCAGGTCAGCTTATTTTTGGGTCTATGCTGCACATGCAGGAAGGGGTTGCACATGCATGCACAGGGGTGGTGGTTACAGGGGATGCAGTGTGCCTCCCCATGCCCCATTTTTGGTTTCAATAGGCTTCAGGAAGTCCTGCTAGGCCCAAAATGGGGCACATGCATGGGGGGGGGCAGTGCGGGGAGTTCATGTGCACCAGGGGTGGGTTCTAGCTGGTGTTACTGCCAGTTCATTCATGTGCATGCTTTGTGCATGTGTGGTTCAATGGAAAGTGTTCTGTGCATGTGCAGAACTCCAAAAAATGATGGCGGTGGCAACGACAGTGACTGGGGAATCGGTTGGGGGGCATGGCCAGCCTGGGTCACTGCCTGTTCTGTGACACAGGCCAGCATAACACTACTGGTTCGGCCAAACCAGGTCAACAGGTAGAAATCCACCTCTGATGTGTGCATGCACAGAGGGCACATTGCATTATGGGTGTGGGTACAGGCACACATACATGATTTCAGCACACAAGGACACAAAAGTTAGCCATCTCTGCAATAGGGACTGTCACATACGAAATTACCAATGTATGAAAAAAGTTATGATAGACCTGCTCAAGAAAAGGTGTATTTATTATAGAAGTTTTCAACCGTAGAAACTCTTTGAGCCTTCAAGGATAATAAGTTTAGGAACAATCCTAAATGTCTATGGAGTTTCTTAGTCATCCAGGTCATGGTTGTTCCAAAGGTGCTTTTTGAAGAGGCAACTTCCCCACCAACTTCTTGAATGAGAAGTGAAAAATCAAAGAAAAACCAGAAAGTCTAGTTGCCTCTTGAGAAAAAAAACACCATTGGGAGAACAATCCTAAAGTAAGATTGATTACTCATCATTCTGGAGGAGTGGATGCTTACCACACACAGAATCTCTAATTCTCATTCATAAGACTCACTCACGGCCATGGTGCCTGGTTTTTCTGCGCTACACTGGTCCAGCCCACAGAGGCCAGCTTGTTTGTTAATTACCTTTTGCTGCTTATTCAAAATGCCATCAACCAAAAGGCTGCTCAGAGTCACCCGTTTGTCTTGTGCAGTAATATAAATTTAACAAATAAATGAGACATATAAAAACATACTTTTCTTCAGTCTATATTAGAATATGGCACAAAACGCCTCTTCAGTTTACATTAACTGATCATTCCTCATCCATTCGGGGATTGGAAAGTTGGTTTCAGTAAAGTTGGTTTGGAATTGGTATATCCTGCTTGGGGAAAACAGGCATTTATGCCCGTGCATCCCAGTATCTCTGAGGAACTGGGGTGCATCTCCAGGCTAAGCCTCGCCATGTTGGTTCTCTTTGGAAGCAGAGAGATGTCAATCTTCAGCATCCATCAGTGCAAGACAGTAAGGGAAAATTTATCTGATTTGTTGTTGTTCAGTCGCTAAGTCATGTCCAACTCTTTGTGATCCCATGGACCACAGCATACCAAGCCCTCCACTGTCTCCTGGAGTCTGTCATGTCCACTGCATTGATGACACTATCCAATCATCTCATCTTACATTCCAGATGCAATATTGTTCTTTTCAGCGCTGGTCTTTCCTTTCACCACTAAAGACCTCCACAGCTGAGCATCCTTTCAGTTTCGGCCAAGCCCCTTCACTCTTTCTGGAGCTTCTTGTAATTTCCCTCCGCTCTTTCCCAGTAGATTATTGGACACCTTCCATCCTGAGGAGCTCATATTCCAGCATCATATCTTTTGGCCTTTTGGTACTGTCCACGGGGGTTTCTTAGCAAGGATGCTGGGCAGGGTTGTCATCTCTTTCTCCATTGGACCATGTTTTACCAGAACTCTCCATGATGTCCTATCCATTTTGGATACCCCTGCACAGCTTAGCTCATAGCTTCTTTGAGCTGCACACACCCTTTTGCCATGACAAGGCGGTGATCCATGAAGGGGATCCATCTGCTACAGGTCTTAATAATCTTGATTATTTGAAAGCTCTTTATTTCCAGATATTTTTCAAAAGTTGTTTATCCCTTGCATAGTCATTTACCCCTGGAGCAAATCATTTCTAGAATTTAAAATAAAGTGAAACCTATCTGTGACACCCAGATCCTTGATAAGGGTAAGATTCTTCATTTCCTGATGAGCTGCTTCATGCCAAAAGACTATCGTCCCTCTAGCAGATCAATGTGACTTCGGGATTGTGATCTATATTTACTTTTCCAGGAGTTACTGTGCCTTTGCTTTCAGCTGATTCAGCCTGGGTTTCAGGTTCCTTGACCTCGACTGTCTTCCCATTTACTCCAGTGCATCTTGCTTAAGCACTTACTGCTGAGTGTCCCTCTGGCCATTTTGAAAGGTGTTTCATCACACTACAATAAACGTGAAATACTGATGCACTCAAAAGGCAAAAGGGGGGAAAAAGGTGGAGAGGGAAGAGGTGAAAGCAGCAGCTGTAGATCGACATGGGACCTAACAGAGGCATTTATTACAGTTCACTTTTATACTATTGTCTATCTTTGGCCAAGAAAGATTGTAAGTGTCCCTGGTGATCTCAAACAATCAATAGTACACGGGAGTTAAATTAGGCTTCAAGTCAAGCATATATTCACCTTGGCTGAGATACCCCCAACCTAAATTTACATTTTTTCCACTAAGTTAACCAATAAGAGAGTGAAATGAATGAGAAAAAAGGCAGCTGCCTAGACTTGCATCTTCCCTTCAAAACAGTTATCGGCCAAACTGCAGTTACAAGACCCTTCAAAAACTTTGAAAGTAGTGTTCCATACTTGCAAGTACTATTTGATGCAATCATGGGATTCAGCCAGAATGTTTAAAGCAAAAATGATGGAGTGATCATTACATTGAAAGAGCTATATATAGTTGGCATCTTAAAGTGGAATTATATTTATATGCCCTAATCTAGATTCTGGAGTTCATGGAGTGGATCATGCCACCTCAAGTGGCAAGTGGCTTGGATAATGCTACAGCAATAAATGTCATCCTTTCATCTACGAATGTCAGTTTTGAAGTTTCTCATTTCTGGATACATCAGTTTGGTATCCCCCCCCACACCCCATGTTTAAAAAAAAATGCATATTTGGCAATCCTATTTTTAACGTATGCATTTTTGGAAGTACAAATTAATTGAAATATGTGTTTTTCAGTAGATAGGGTATATAGATCAGGGTCTTTACCTGAACTACAATTCAATACACATTTGAATTTTAAGGATTATCTAGATTAGAGAGAGAATCCTTATCAGTCTCATGACTGTATTTTTTTTAAAAAAAATAAACAATTATTATATTTCTAAAATGCAGGCTAATTAACACCAGAGCCATGCTTTATCAGTGCTATGACCAGTCTCAGGTAACAAATTCAGAAGAGATCCTTATTTACAGAAAAAATAGAAGTAATACATTCTACCTGTTTAAGGGAACACACCCTTTATCTCAATAATAACTTTTTGAATGTTGTGGAGTTATAAAGTGTGACTATACAAAAATTAAAGGATGCTGATTTAGTAACCATGCAATGGAAAAAAAGAAAAACAAAACAAATAGCAATTATTTAGCTCAGATCTTTGTGGGAGTGCAAAGGAACTTTATATTACTATACTAAGGGCATCAAAAGCAAAAGTTGAGGCATTCTATAGAGCAGTGTTGGCAAAGCTTTTCAGCACTATGCATGTGTGTGCCGGAAACCGGAAGAGCAGCTGCCTGGTGCCCATGCATGCTGGGAAGATGATCTTCCAGTTTCCAGCAAGCGCATGTGCAATGGACAGCTGGTCTTTGCATGCACATGCATGCCAAAAACCAGAATACTAGTTGGTTGATGTGCATGTGTGCACCAGTAACTGGAAGAGCAGCTGCCCAGCATGCATGGTCACAGGGCATCTGCTCTTTTTGTTTCTGGCGCTCCCACGCATGTGAAGATCAGCTAGCCAGCACACCAGAACCCGGGAGAACAACGGGTGACGGCTTGAATGCATGGATAGATGGCTCTGCATGCCACTTCCGGCATGCGTGCCATAGGTTCGCCATCACATCTATAGAGGTTAACGCATTTCTAATTTAGTTGACATAAATGTGTGTACTTGCACGTGCTATTATTTTAACACCTACTTTAATGTGTTCAGGGTAAGTTGGCCGCACAAATTTTCTGCAACAGATTTGTAAAAAGAAAAGAGGAGGGAGGGAAGTACAGAGAGGCATTGAAGACTGGCTTCTTATGGAAAGGAAGAAAAAGAACTTTACAAAGCCATTTGTTGGCTGAGAAAATTATTCCGAATATGAAATAGGTAAACCTTAGCATGCCAGATGTCTTTCTTGTACAAGCAATTTAAATTCAATTTGGAACAGAGAATGCAGGCACTTTTGGATCAATAAGGCTGCTTTAGTTGGAGCTGACACACTACACCTGACCCAGGCAACCTGGCAAGAGTCCTATTACTCATACCTGAGGGACATGCTCTCACTTTTTATCAGGGAGCAAATCTCCTAGGATTACAGGTACTTAACACTAATTAGATCTGCTCTATTACCTGCTGTGTGAAAGGCTTCTGTTTCCTCATTGCCAAGTTGATTTTTCTATTTCAGTGAGAGAGGTGTGGGTGCCTTTGCTGAAATAAAGTGAAAGCTTTGAATACAGTACACACTCACCCTCTCTCATCGAGCCCCTCCCCGCTTTCCATTTGAAGAAGGCACAAATGACATAAAAGCCATACAAAGCAGGCTCGGTGTAGCAAGCTTACCTGATTTATTTAAACAAATATGCGTAAACAAATGTCCCCTTGCCTCTCAACTATTTATGGTAACATGCATTACAATTCCTAGGGAGAAGCATAATCAAGGTTCAATTTGTCTTAAAGGGATGCAAAATTCTTCCTTTAATAAAATTGGGAGGAGGGGGGAGGAGGAGGAGGAGGAGGAGGAGGAGGAGGAGGAGGAGGAGGAGGAGGAGGAGGAGGAGGAGAAGAAGAAGAAGAAGAAGAAGAAGAAGAAGAAGAAGAAGAAGAAGAAGAAGAAGAAGAAGAAGAAGAAATAATAATTCTGCAAACACAGATTTCCAAATGATGCTAAGTATATAAAAAGACATGTGTTGAACAGATGAAGGGGAATCTGGCACCCATGATCTTCTTGATGCTATCTACAAAGGGGCCAAATTGAATTTTTTTTAGTCTATATTGTTATCTTTGACTTTCACTTTAAAATGTCAGCTTGCACTGCGCAGACCTGACCAGGAAGAGGTTGCATATATTTCTTGATGCAATTCAAAAGCTGCTAAGGTTTCCATGCAGGAGCCAGTCGGATGGCATCAAACTCTGACAAGCTTATTCAAAGCAGGTTAAAGTTTTAGCCTGAAGCTAAATTGCTATCAGCAGCTAATGGTCTGGCTTTTACTTAATGCTAAACCATGATTTGTTTAAACACAACTTATTGACAAAAGTGTAGTTCCATAGGTTCATATAATGTGATAAGCCATAAACCACGATTTAAAAAAACCCACAAGAGCTAGGGTCACAAGATTTGACGAACCAGAACAGATGACTTTATGACTTAGCACCATGTGTGAACTCAGCATGGGATGGCTGCAGAGAATTCCCCTTGTGGACTGAATGTGTGATATCCATCACTCATAACTAAAACTATGGATATCATTCATTCAGTGTGACATCCCAGGAGTCCTGTTTCGGCAGCAGCTTAGAGTGTTCCAGTGATAACCACAAAAGAAGTTCTCTGGTGGACTGAGAAACAAAATCAGCTAAACAAAGGGCAAGTCTACCAGTGATTTAATACATATTGGTTGCAACGTGAGGCTGGCTTTTATTTGAATCGGTGACTATTATAAGCCCAGCCTGCTGCTGTCACGACCATTTTAAGCTGTTACTGGTGATGCCGCTGTCAAATGGCATTTCTTGATTCCAGCCTTCCCATGTAAACTAATGTTTTCAGCTGTAACATGCAAATTGTCCCAAATATGCGGGGAGCAGGGCTGAGATTTAAGCAGATTGGCATCTATAACAAATAGTGGGTTAAAAAACAAAATAATAAGAGTGGCCTATGCAGGAGCACAAGGGAGGTCTCCTTTTTTGAAGTGAATAGCTGATTTTGTTTCAATGAGTTTGGAAAGTAATCAAACTTCTCTCTACTGAGGACGTGATTTTTTTTCCCAGGAAGCACAAAACCGTCCCTGCCCAACGGGTTACCACATATTTAGAGAAACCTGAACTTTTCTCAGCTGGTTCAGCTTCTCTCTTTGAAATCTTTCACTTGCTGTTTCTTTTTTAAAGGTGTTAGAAAAATATGACTGTAATTAACAACTGACAAATATATCTGGGCTTGAGCTAAAGTGGGAAATCGCAGAGGTTACTTATTTTCTCATGCATTTTCCATTTGTTCTCTTTTTCACCAGGAAGTTGAAAGACCTGAGGTTCAAACTTAATAAGGCCCCATACTGTTTCTAAGAGTATTTACAACTTGCAAAAAAATAAAAACTAAAATAAAATAAATAAGAAGCCAGTACATTTCTTATATTTAAATTTGTTTTCATTCAGCTGAGCTATTACACAGTAGGCCATCCAGAAACCTTTCATAATAAGGAGTACATGTTTCTCAGACAAGGAGAGAGAGAGACAGAAAGAGAGAGGGGGGGGAAGGAGGGAGGGAGAGAGAGAGAGAGAGAAACATTCAGCTTGTCTAGCTATTTGAGACTGGAAAGGCAAGAAAACATTTGAATGCATCCAATCTGCACATCAGAGGAACATGAAAGCAAAATGCCCACAGGATGGGACTTGAACTGTGCATGCCTTCAGGACCAATCAGCAAAGGCAAAGCCATGGCTCCTTTTCAACATCCCAACTTCATAGTGTGCAGTTGAAATTCCTCATTACCAGAAGGTCTTAACTCTTATTCCAGTGCAATAAGTGTTGCGAGCATTTGGCAAAAATTGATTGTTTGACACAGGAAGGCATACCATTTGTGAGGGCCCTCCTTGAAATGCAAGGAAGCTGCTATACCAAATCAGATAATTAGCCCATTCTCTTGGTACTGTCCACAATGCCTGATAGTGATACGACCTGGACATCTGTGGTGGAATCTCCAGCTAGAGTGGGCAAAGCAGTGAAAAGTCTGGTGAGCTTAGAGTCCTTAAGGGAAGGAAGCACTAGATGCCAGCCACTACCTCCTCCACTGAGAATTCCTGAAGCTTTTATCTGGCAGTTCCCAAGTGAATGTAATCAGTCTGGCAAGATTCTTGTAAATAGGAAGGCAACAATAAAGAGTCAACTCTGATCAGCTCATGGTGTCATTCTTGTTCCTGCCACCTGACACTTTCAATTTTTTTTCAAGACCTCTCAAGTGTCTGTGGAGATTTTCAGTCATCCAGGTCATGGTTGTCCCAAAAGTGCTTTTTTGAAAAGGCAACTGGACTTTGTTTTTCCTTGAAGACGTTTCGCTTCTCATCTGAGAAGCTTCTTCAGAACTTCTTCTGAACAGAAGCAGCTTCTCAAATGAGAAGCTGGCAGAAGGAAAAACAAAAGCCCAGTTGCCTTTTGAAAAAGCACCATTGGGAAGACCTCCCAAGGGATGCCTGGAACAGAAGTCTTTTTCTATTTGAAGCATGTGTTCTGTCCATGAGCTTCAGCCCAGGGGTGAAATTCAGCAGGTTCTGACAGCTTCTGGAGAATTGATAGAGGAAATTTTGAGTAGTTTGGAGAACCACCAATACTACCTCTGGCTGGCCCCAGAGTGGGGTGGGGATGGAGATTTTGCAGTATCCCTCCCCTGCCACGCCCACCAAGACACGCCCACAGAACCGGTAGTAAAAAAAAATGAATTTCACCACTGCTTCAGCCACTCTTCATTCATTTTCTTCTCCATGTGCATTACTTTATTACTACTAATCAGATATTAATCTGTACAGTCTGAGTGGGAGAGAATGTGGCAAGGCTGGGAAACTAGCAAAAATGAAATGTGACATAAACAATTAGGAGATAGAAAACAAGGCCATTGGTATCTTATCTTGTAAATGGCTATTCAGTTCAAATGTTAGGAAACGTAGGAAGATCATTTCGAATCACTGATTTAATGTACTTACTGTAAATGAGAATTAGAATAAATGAATAAATTGGTAAAAAAATGAGTATGAAATGTAATATATATTTTTTTAAAAAATACCGTCAATAGTTTATTTTCTGCCCATGCAAAGTGCAAGTGATACAGACTATGTATTATATAGGCAAATCTTTACCAATTTTGTGATTGAAATGTGGTAAACACGAAGAACGAAGATTCTGATGACTATTGTCCTGAACAATTGAATTACTTTGACTTCTTTAAATGGTTGTGCAGCTCATTATATTACACATAGACATCCCACAACAATAATAACAATAAATTTTATTGTATTACAGTACAATCACATATGTTCAAATAGCTCAAGAATCAGACATTTCTCAAATTTCAATGTTCAGCTGATGTAGTTAAAAACAACAACAATAAAAGATGACTAGGAATGCAGGAATAATCTACTGTGAAACTAAGCTGCAAGAGAAGACAATGCCACTTGTTGTCTATAGATCCTACATAACATCACTCAAGTACATCATCAATGGACTTTCAGAGATTTGAGGTAATAGGACTAGAAGTAGCCACATAACCACTATCCATCAATAACATGATATACCAGAATACATAAAGGCAGGGTCCAACCCCTTAGGCAGCCATGAATACAAAATTTGTTAAATTTCTCAATAAATAAAATCAAATATCAAAGTGGTTTATCACACTACATAATTGTGTCACGTCACTGCTTTATGAATGGTTGAAATAGATACTTCGCATTATCCCCCATCATGTTTTCATGTCCCTCCTTCCAATTCTCTCACTAACTCTTTTATTTTTTAACAGATAACATCCTTTTCTCAGGACAATACTCCATGCATGAAGTAGACGGTGGTGATCCATGAAAACTTTTATTATAAGAAATCAGTTAGTCTCTAAAGGTCAGTGTTAGAATATGATTGGGAAGTGGAACTTATCAACATTCTTGCATTTGCTTGGAACAAAAGATGAATAGGATTGATGTTCATGTAGGTAACTAACCTATTCTTTTTTTAACTGCAGTTTTACCTGTAAAATATTTAAAAATATGTTGGCACATCCCTAGGGTTTTTTTTTCTTCTGCTTGTTGAATTCTGTTCAAGATTCAGTTTATACTGCATGTTCAGTAAGTTTAGCTTTAAGGGTACCTTCTTAGTTCTGTAGACTAGTCCCTGCACTTTTGTACGTAGTTCATGATTAGGCAAAAGTTGCTATCAAACATGGGTGCAGATCAGAAGTAGTATTCAGCTGGTTCTCTCCAGTTTGGGCAAACTGGTATTGGCGGCTGTGGGAGGCTCCACCCACCCACCTCAACATCATGCGTGAGCATTGCGCATGCACAGACATGGCGCATGTGAGCAAAGTGAGCCTGCATGCACACTCACATTTTTGAAGTGGTAGGGAAGATAAATGAATCCCACTGCTGGTGCAAGTAATGAAAGGAGCCTCTTCCTTCCAGAAAAATATCTTGCAAATTGGATTCTATATAATAAGGATTCATCTGCCAGGAAATACTATAAATAAACCAGAGTGGAAGGAAGGAAGGAAGGAAGGAAGGAAGGAAGGAAAGAAGAAAGAAAGAAAGAAAGAAAGAAAGAAAGAAAGAAAGAAAGAAAGAAAGAAAGAAAGAAAGAAAGAAAGAAAAAGAGATGCTTGGAATTTTGCCTTCTATTGCATCTGGATTGCTTAGAAAAATAGCTCCAGCAAACAATAATGATCCCTAAGCTGACATTGGGATGCAGTGATTCAGTGGCTAAGACGCTGAGCTTGTCAATCAGAAAGGTCAGTTCAGCGGTTCGAGTCCCTAGTGCCGCGTAACAGAGTGAGCTCCTGTTACTTGTCCCAGCTTCTGCCAACCTAGCAGTTCAAAAGCACTTAAAAATGAAAGTAGAAAAATAGGAACCACCTTTGGTGGGAAGGCAACAGTATTCCGTCCACCTTTGGCATTTAGTCATGCCGGCCACACGTCCATGGAGACGTCTTCAGACAGCCCTAGTTCTTCAGCTTAGAAACAGAGATGAGCAATGGCCCCTAGAGCCGGAAACGACTAGCACATATGTGCGGGGGAATCTTTACCTTTACCTTACCTAAGCTGACATTTTTGTCTGATTTCCTGTGACTTTCCACTTTTAGAAAGGAACATTCATATTGAAAGTTCTGTTAGCATGGAATATCTAACTCAATATTGCAAAAATGAAAGAAAACATTTCCTTGTGCATGCATTTGCCATGGAAACCTTGGAATAAACAGTGCATTGAGTCATTTCAAAAGTGAGTGGGCACAGAGCAATGCAAAGGCTCCTCCTTGCCAATCTGAGCTCAGTAGATTGCATGTAAGGAAGAAGAG